>NC_061108.1:27376709-27395982 GCF_015104395.2 Macrobrachium nipponense | reverse complement strand
CAAAGGTCGCTTCAGGTGCACCTTTCTTCAAGGGAGATGCAGTTGAAGAGCAAAGAAGAAAAAAGCTTTCATAACGTCTGTAATATAAAAATCCAGAGTACCATAAGATTGTGTTCATATGGTGTCCTGTACTTCAAGTGTTACAAAAATATATAAATAATATGTTTCCTTCTCTAATTAAGATAATAAAAATTTTTGAAAGAATACGGACAAAAATTCGTTAACACATGAAATTGGCCGATAATTCAAAGCTGTATTATTTTATAGGATCCTCGGAAATTAATGACATACAAAATGCGCAGAATTTGATATTGAAACGTAGTTAGGTTTCACTGTCAAATATTAATTTATAGTCTTACTAAAAAGTTGGGAACAAAGAAGGAAAATGGAATTTTCATCAAGAAAATGGAATTTCACAAAGAAATGTACATGTGTTATCAGGGGCGTGCTATGATCTAGATTATTTATTCAGATTTTGGCCGGGTATCAGGATATAGGCAATATATTACAGACATAACATGTTAAGATATAAATTAAAATATCGGAGCGTTGAGTTAAAATGTGTGCTTTAAAAACAGCTCACCTGATTAGAGAAGGAATCGCTTGACTCACGCAGAAATGGAAAGCTGATTTGAGTTGGTATATCTGTCTTGTTGACATCGTCAGAACTACAGTGAAATAAAAAAGGACACTTTATCATGTCTAAGATCTGTATGTCGTCAGTAGGATTTTCTTAGTACGAAGTATGCCCGTTGGACTATACTCGTTTTTTCATCTGCCCATCCGCCTGTGTGTTTTTTGTATGGTAACATGCGTCCCGGGCTTTAAATAGTTACGCTATATGTGTAAGTTTAAGGTAAATAAAAGCGAATATGGGTACATTTGCAACTGAAAAAGTGTTTTACTAATTTACTGGATGCGAATTACACCGTAATATTCGAAAATAGGTATTGTATATGTGAATGCAAGCTGACATGTAAACTATACTCGGTTTTTTTTTTTTTCAATCTGTCCACCAGCGTTTGGTGTTTGCGTATGGTAATCACTGCGTACGGGCTTTAGATACGTTAAGGTTACATTCAACAAATAATAACAACCCTAATTCGAATATTAAAACGGGTAATTCTGCATACAGTAAATTATTAAAACACTTTTTATTGGCAAATTACACCGAATCCTTTTAGTACCTAAAACTTACATCACGTAACTATTAAAGCCCGACGCAGTGTTACCATATAGCAAACACCACAGGTGGGTGGACAGGATGGAAAAAAAAACAGAGTATAGTATCTACAGCCGGGACGCAGTGTTACCGTACGCAAAAAAATATACAAAGCTTTTGAAATGTTCCTTCTACTACCAGATGTAGACCAACTGTAGCCTACACTTCTGATCCCAGAAAGCAAAAAAAATCTAATCGTCAATCCGCTCTATAATTAAACTTCCCCATTATATCTTGGGGATACACACACGCGGTTCAACAGACGATTCATCCAGTAAACATACATTTTGAAAAAAAAAAATATAATAAAAAAGAAGGCATATAACAACTTATATCATGAAAAATTACAAAAATGCCTCCCAAGAATAGTATAATGACAAGATGATAAAGAAAAAATTTATATAAATTATTATCGAGCAAGAGAGAAGAAAGGGAGAGGAATATCGAGAAAGAGAGAGGAGAGAGAGAGAGAGAGAGAGAGATTGAGAGAGAGAGCAGAGAGAGAGCGACGAGAAAGTAAATAACTATATACATGTGGGACTTAATTTATTAGTAGTAATTTTATTTTAAGGTCCTTCATAAAACATTTTACCAATATATATATATATATATTATATATATATATATATATATATATATATAGATATATATATATATATATAAAGCGCGTGGATTTCTGACTATTATTTTCCTGTGGTATTCGCTTATATATAATATATATATATATATATATATATATATATATATATATATATATATATATATAAAAGTTTTTGTCATGAAGAAAAAAAAAAAATGGGAAAAGCGACAGATAGCAGAGCACTTTCGGTCTAGTTCGACCCTTTACTCAGGCCCACAAACTGATCTTACAGGAGGAAAATCATAGTCAAGGGGTAGGCTTAAATCCAAACTGACACTACAAGTTAGCAATAAGGTCGATTTCACTCTACAAAAAACGAGGAAAACAACTGAGGGCAGCCACACCTTGGAGGATACACACACTCGGTCAACAGACGATTCATCAGTAAATCAATACATTTTGAAAAAAAAAATCAATAAAAAAGAAGGCATATACAAACTTATTATCATGAAAAATTTACAAAAATGCTCCCAAGAATCTTATTAAATGACATAGATGATAAAGAAAAAATTAAGTATAAATATATCAAGCAAGAGAGAGAGGGAGAGAGAATATATCGAGCAAGAGAGAGAGAGAGAGAGAGGAGAGGAATAATAAAACTATATTACAGTGTGGGACTAATATTAGTAGTTACTTTATTTTAAGCGTCACGTCATACAACAATTTTATAAATATACGGGTCCCAAATGGGAATTCCCGGACAAAGATTTAGGTTAGTTTTTATTAGTGATTTGTACAATTGCTGATTCCAGTAAATTTCTTGAAACAGAATCATTAGATCTATCAATTACAGAGGTACACCCCTAATTAATACAATGAGATATTTCACTCAGATGGATAAACAGTGCATTTGAAGTCTGGGCTGTTCTACTGAATACATATGCTGCTTAATACGTACACATAAATTTGTACTTGGACTGACCAACGTAAAACGATGGGCAATCTTACCAAGGGAATTTTGAAATAATGTTGTTATTTGTTACGGGACTATTCTTAATTAGCATATCTTTAATGTATTGTTATAGAGAACATACTATTAACATTCAACGATTTTAAATATTGGATTTTATGGTTTCAAATCCACGAACGTAAGGTACAAGCTATACATTTTTATAAGCATTTCTTTTTCATTAATAGCAAACACTATTAAAACTTTATGTGAGCTTTTGAGAACATAAATCAAGTAAATGGGGTGGGGTAGCAGAGATCGTTTCCTATCTTTTTTATGTATTCTATTCTTGGGTCAAAGATATTGTGGACTCGTGATACGTAAAGCATGTAGGAACATAGAGAAAAAAAAACTGAAAATTTTAATATTAAGATGTGGCCAGAAAAAAAGGTACATATGTTAAAATTATTTGTGGGTTTCTATAAATACTGAATTTACAATTGGAAAAGATTCTCTATGATTAATACATCTAGGAAAGGGATTGACCATTGTATTTCAATTTCAACAGTGAATTTTATGGATGGCACTAAATATTTCAATTTAGACAATAAATCATTTGCCATCGATACCAGCAGTTAAGGGTAGGCCTCACTTTGGAGGGGTCCCGATTGTAAAAAATCGTAAAAATATTGCCAATAAATACATAACAAGAACGGCTAATGAAATTTTCAGGATTTATTAGCACTATAATAACGCATATTCTCTGTGAGTTTATCATCTACGGGGAAAAAAATTTAATGATTGTATGAAAAAAAATGTGAAAAATGCAAAAAAATTCCGGGCCCCTCGTACTGAGGTTATTTGGTGATAGTGAGAAACTACAGTCTTGAATAGGAAATTCGGTCTGACAGAATGTTGGTATATCCACCTGGAACAGGCACACAAAAAAAATTATATCTAAATAGAAAAGTAAATAAAGCACGTTATAAAACAAACCCTTCAAAAAGAGCAACAACTTCGGTAAGTTCAAGCGAAGCCCCGCCGAAAAATCAGAATAAGCTAGGAAAGAAATATTCAGGGAAAATCAAATCTCGATTAGGGAAACAAACCTTTTGAGAGTTTGTAAGTTATTAGTCACTTGATAGCTAAACATCTGAAAATTATAATTATTAGGACAATCAAGAAAACACCCCCCCCCGCCCAAAAAAAAAAAAAAAGGCGGGGGAGGGGTTTTTTTGATGTCCTAACATAATATAATTTTTAGATGTTTTAGGCTTATCAAGTGACATAATAAACGACAAACTCTAAAAAGGTTTTGTCCCTAAATCGAGATTTGAATTTTCCTGATATATTTCTTCCTAGCTATAGTCTGATTTTTCGGCGGGGCTTTCGACTGAACTTGCGAAGTTGTTGATCCTTTTTTTTGTGATAACATATTATTTACTGTTCTATTCTGACTAACTTTTTTTGGTTGCATGTTCCAGGTGGAATACCAACATTCTGTCAAGACCGAAATTTCTATCAGACTGTTGTTTCTCACCAATCACCAAATAACCTTCAGTACGAGGGGCCCGGAAATTTCCGATTTTTTTCACATTTTTGTCATAAAATCATTAATGTTCCCTGTAGGATGGATAAAAATCACAGGAGAATATGCATTATTATAGTGCTAATAATGCCCCCTGAAAATTTTCATTAGACTGTCTTGAGTAGTGTATTTTTGGAAATATTATTACGAGCGGCACCCTCACAAAGTGGGAGGGACTACCCGGTAAGACTATAAGATGCATCTACATATCTGCACTATTTTAAGGGAAATAATGTGTGATATTGGGTGTGTTTGTCTCTCAAAAAAAAACAAAAAAAAAACCAAATTCCAATATAAGTTTGAAAGGAGAGTTGAGGATAAAGGTTACCCATGGCCAATACCAAATATTTGTTGTAATATTCCCATTAAAAATAAATCTGCAATCACAAATACATAACTTAATAATGAAATTATGGACTAACGGACATAATCAATCATGCAGTACAAGTCATTTACTTAAATATTCTAGCACAGAAGTCAATAGGGACTGTTTGTAAACAAGGAAAAACATCAAAAACGACCAAGATATCGCTAGGGTTTAGTACAATGTTATTTAATTTTTCCACAAAGATCAAGAGAATTCGGATGTGTGAATTAGAGACAGTTCCTAGTAGCGGGGGATAACAATTTAGTAATGATATTTAGATAGTTTATAAGCAATTGATCTACATTACTAATAATTGGGCGCATAGGTTTGTTTTCTTATGAGTTTGGGACTAGGCCATATAAATATAAGGTAATGGGGGGACACTTGACAGTTAACTTACACAAAAGTTTTTTTATCTTTTAAGATATTGTTTGATATTGATATTAAAGTTTTTTATTACTTGGTCCAACGATATTTGCGAGTTTTTTGTAAGTTATTTCATCTTCATAGTAAAGTATGTATGCGTGATATGTAGTCAGTTTTGTCCAGAACTACTAAACATTGGAATTTATCAGCCTTAGAATGTGTAAGCTATTATCATTCTTCAATTCTTTTAAACTTTTTTGTAGCGAGCAGGGAAGTTATTTTCATGATAGGATCCGTACACTATATGCCATGCCTTTGATAATGTCTAAATGATTCCTGTGGTAGGTCACAGTATTTTCAAAAATTATATAGAGATGTCGCATTGATAAAGCTGAGGTTTGTTACAAATGAAGAAAGACAACCCCAAAGCATAATGCACGCAACTGCATTATCACTTATTTTGTTTGCTTGATAAATTCACCACACAATCACTTCTAGCCATTTATTGGTCCAATCACTGCCGTTGATAAGGGTTGTTTAATTTCTGTTCAGTTTTCTAATCAAGTGTTTGTAGCTTCTATGAAGTTTTTCATATATTTCTTGCCTAATGCGTTGTTTACAATCAGGCGGGAATCGAGTAGTTGAAATTACGTCGGGCTTTTTCCAGTTCTTTTAAATTTCTTCTTTCCTCCATTTTCGCTGCAAGCAATGTGACGTTTTAACACATCATGAAGAAAATTCGTTAAAAGGATGTTTGACGTAACTTCTTATGCGGCCGTGGTAGAAGTGACTTTAGGTTAACATTGTTACGCTAGGCATTTTTTTTCCGGAATTTCTGGCGAATTCTGGTAGGTCCGCAATGTATATTAGTTTATTATTTCTCTTCTCTCTCTCTTGCTCGATATATTATATATTTTTTTTCTTTCAACGTCTTTCATTAATAATTTTTGGGGGACATTTTTTAAATTTCAGGATAATAAGTGTATAGCTTTCTCCCCTCTTTTTTTTTCCAAAATGTATGTTACTGGAATGAATCGTCTGTTGACCGCGTTGTGTGGCTGCTCTCAGGCGTTTTCCTCGTTTTTGTAGAGTGAAATGGACCCTTATTGCTTAATCCTTGTAGGTTCAGTTTGGGCATTAAGCTACCTGACTGTTTTTCCTCTAGTAAGATCAGTTTGTGCCTGGGTTAAAGGGTCGAAACTAGACCGAAAGTGCTGGGCTATCTTGCTTTTCATTTTTTTTCCTTCGTGGCAAAAACCTTTTAATTGTATATAGCATCACGTTTTATATACTTCGTGATTCAAGTTATTCATTTGTATATATATATAATATATATATATATATATATATATATATATATATATATATATATATATATTATATATAATATATATATATACGTGTGTGTGGTGTTGTGTGAATTTATATATATATATGTATATATATATATATATCTTATATATATATATATATATATATTATATATATAGATTATATATATCTATATATATATATATATATATATATAATATAATATATACACCTAAATACAATATATGTAAAAGGTCTGGCAAGGAAAGAATAATAATTTTAAGATATTCAAGATCATTACAAAGTGATCAATGCTAGATCCACGTCTCAGACATAAACAGTAAATGATAATTTTGTTAAAAATAATGCACTGCACACAACCTGTTTTTCACCTGTGAAAAAGAATCAGCAATCAAGCGGTTTAGGCTTGGGCCAGCCTATGTAGCGTCGTCCAGCAAGCGGCTTGGGCAATTCCAAATTTCGGCAACATGTCGACATAATCTAGCGATTTCAGCTTCAATCTGGGGCGAAAAAAGCACTCCACCTTATGGGATCGGACAGCCAGTTGTAAGCGGCCTTTTCTAGCAGGATCTTGGCATCTGACGCCCAGGTAGACTAAACAGGTAGTACATGGAGGTTTAGGTAAATTTCGTCAGCCTTGTCGATGTTTATTGTTATAGTCCAAGAGGGGGTTTTCAATTATAATACAACCAAGTAAGTAACGCAAGGCGCCAAAACACAGTGGCGAAAGTTATAGTTTTAAACGTTCCAAGATATATCATTACTTTGGGAACTGGCATTGTGGCGTTGGCAAAATAATAACCTAACGTGGCGTGTCCCTCTAGTCAAATCAGCTCTTTGTGTGTTTTTACATTACTTATAAGAAGAACAAATAACCTTAATTTTGACGTCCTCTCGCGCTTAGTAATTATTCTGCAGTTTTCTTGTGTTGAAGATTTTTACCACTTAAAGATGTTTCGTGTCATTTTAATTCAACAAGTTCTGTTTATGATGACTTTCCAACACAGGCCTACTGCTGTTGCTATTAGGCAGTCCTGGGCAGCAGTTAGTCCTCCTTCTGCTGGGAAGACTCGACTGGTGTGAGGCAGCAGATGGCTTTTATTACCTATGAAAGAAGATTGAGACCTGGCGAACCCACCCCAGCGGAATTTGCGACTCAACATAATAAACTAATCACGACTGTTTATTCTAGTGTGACGCCATCCTATGGGAGGGGCTCTGTTGTGCCTGCAGCAAGGTAATTATCGAGCAGAATTATAAGGGTAAATTAAGACGTTCCCATGATTTATGCTTATCAATATAATTTCATATTAACCGACAAAAATTAACGTTAGTATATCTGGTAACCTAAAATTTAACAGACGCATTAGCTAGGTTACTACACTTTTCCATGTTAATCAAGGAATTTTCAGTTATAGTCGAAAAATCGTTTGCAGTTCATTTACATTTACCAATTTATTTTAGTTAGACTGCGAATTTTCACAACCACCCGAGTCCAAACAACGGTGGTGGACGGCAGTGCCCAGAGTGAAATAAAATTGGGCTTATGGATGGAGATTTCATGAAATGGTGAAATAACGTTACTAACCCAACCAAACAAATAAGGTTACCATAAGTCTGAAGTGAAATACGGAGAGATCTTAACCTAACCCTTCCCGTTCATTTTACAAGCCAGCATTATACCAACATGTGCGTCATTTTAATTAGGTGTTGGGGCGGAAGCATTAAGAGTGAAAACAGGGATGCACTATAGAACCTAACTCTCCAGCCCCTAATCATTTTTATAAGTGTAGGCTGCGAAATCGAACTTTGTTTATTGGTTGGTGATATATATTGCAGAGTATTTGTCAAGTTTATTGTGTTGGCCTTTATGTATCTCGTAATTATTTTTTTAATACTATATGGTGTTGCTGTTGTACTGTAGTCTCTAAAGAAAGTGAAGTAGCAATCCCTTTGATTGTCAAGTACATTTCTTGGAGAAACTAAATAGAAAATCAGAAAACATTACTGTAAATCATGTAAGTACATGTTTTATGTTTTAGTTGTTGTAAAAAGAGAAGAAAAAATCCATGCTGTATAAGATTAATCATGGGTTTGGTAACCGTTCCAGTGTGGAATTTTACAATCTGACGGAAATGGAAAAATAGTAAGTCGTGTTTTTTTGCCCCAGCATTTTCTTTTAATTTCCCCTCAATATATTTTGACTTATTCCATAGAATGTTCTTTACTTATTGCCCTCTGCTACTGTTTCCTCCCCCCCCCACCAACAATTTCCATCTGCAATTATGTTTCTTGAAAGCATATCTAAGGAAAATATCTCGTAAAAATCTTAATGTTTAATGCTTATAGGGGGGCTGGCAGGAAAGGACTTGGCTCTGAAGTTTAGAGTTATGTTTTAGAGGTACATATATAAACTGCTAAACTGTTGACACTAAGTCAGGTAAGTTGTCGTGATCTCTGGTGGCCAAAGCCCTTAGTCGGGTAGGAAGATGGCATACTTAAATAGTTTAATTTGTAGGTATTCTTGTATTGCCACAATGGACTTTTGTCACAGTGTCAGGTTAGATGAAAGGGATGGTTACCCAAGGTTATCTCAAGTGGGTAGGACCCTGCACCATAGATTAGGTTAGGATAGGAATATGCTCAACGATCACGTCATGCCATTTCACCATTTTTAATTCACATATTTTTGCACCCACCTTCTAAAAATTCAGGTTCTAGGTTCCCAAATTGAAAAGCTCGTAAGGTTGAGTGTGAGGAGCGAAAAGTAGCAGCAAATTTAATAATCTGGTGCCAAAAATTTTATTTCCTCATTTATTTGTCACATCAAATTTCCAAAATCCACATCTTCACCGAGGTAGTACAGAAAATTGATGATTTGAATAAGCTCTTCAAAATAAGGTGAATTTCGAAAAATATTTAGAAATTTATCAAAAGTATAAAAAAATCACTTTTAGGTGTTTAATTTGTACTAGGCCACTTGTAAAATTTTACAGTTACACCCAACCTTAACGTAGAACCTCCTTGGAATTGCTGTTTTGTTGTCCTGTCAGCCATATCTCCAATACTGTTATCCTCATTGTTAGGAGGACACAAGGGTGTGTGTAATCGATAGTGAAACATACGTTTAAAGCGGAAACTGATGTCACAAGTCATAAAAATTATCAGAAGAACTACGTACATCTAATATTTAATATGTAACTCCTTCAAGTATATAGGAGAATAACAGTTTTCACAAATTTTTATATCCCAAAAATACACTCTCTTTATTGAGTAGCTACTTAATTCCTCACCCCTTTATCTGTTACTAGTTCATACATGGCTGAGTTGTGACAGTTTTATTGAAAAGTTACACACACCACACAACATTAGTATGTTTCTTTTTTTATGAAATAATATATTAAAGTGTAACCAGTACGTATAATGTTTAGTGTTAGACCCAGCCAAACAGATGCAAGATTTTAGTTTTGTGATATTATTTTTAAGTTATCATTGATATGCAAAATTAGACTTGCATCTAAATTTAGAAGAGGAATAATTTGATTTGAAATATTTTTGTAAGTAATATTTTATGCATAAAGTAGAGAATGTCGGAGCTCAGAAAGGGATGAATTGTGATATTCAATGTCATGTAATACATATAGTAGAAAATGTGAAATACAAACAAGGGTGACGGCTTGTGGTATGTTTCAAATGTGTAATTATTGCAAAAAACAAAAAAAGTAAAGACCTTATTCTCAATTACTAAAATATGATAAGAGTATTGCAGAATTATTTACTATCTCTTTTGTCCTTTTACATTTTTATACATCTTTTCAAAAGAATCACAGGAAACAAATCGAAAATGTTAGTAACTTCCCCAGGCGCTGCACCCCCCCCCCCATTCATACTCATAAACACACTTCACATAGGCCCCCCCACCCCTCAGGCTATTACAATTTTGAACAGCCCCAAATGTTTTCAAGTCTGCTGTATAAACTTAGACATTTTCAGGTGGATTGTAAATATATTTTTATTGAGTAGAGCTCACTTTAAATATCAATCATCTAAAAGATGTAAGTTTCATAATTGTTCACCGCAGGTGTGTCATTACAGTTGAGGTGACAGTCGAATGCACAGTTTTACAAGTGTTGGACTGGTTAAGTACTGATGTCTTCTATATTAAATTACTTTTTTTTTTTTTTGTTTTTTTTTTTTTTTTTTTTTTTTTTAAGTTGTTCTCCTTTATGGCCTGTCCACACTAGCAGGCATGCTGTCGCACTCTGTTGTTTATATTTCTTTTGGTTTTCTGAAGCAGTGTTACCACGACAATCGCATCGTTCTGGTTCTTGTACTCTGTCAGTCAGTATAGTGGAATGAGGTTATGGGAACCGTGTTTGGCCGTCGGGCAGGGCCTGCAAAGTGTGTGGACAAGGCCTTAGAACCGAACAGTCTGCAGTTAGCGGCTTAAAAATCCTACAGGGGACGTTCTTGATAAATTATGTTTGGGTTGTGACTTGAATTGGTTAGATTTTCTCAGATCAGAGTCTATTATAAGTAAGTGTGCTGGTTGCCAATTACAAATATTTAGGCGACTTTCGCCTGTAATGTGTATGGTAATATCACACGCTAATTGTTATATTAAATGCAAAGAAATTTGAACTCTGATGGACAGGTTTATAAAAAAGGATTTTCAATACTCAAATTCCGGCTACAATCTTAAACGTAACATTTATGGATTGATATGTTACCCACTAGTCAATTCGTTTATCACGTATTCTACGGGATTTGGAGAGAAACGCGCGTTATTACTATAATTTTATATTACTCGGGGGAGGGATTAAGTTTACATAAATTCCAGATTAGACTTCCTGGAATATTTCATAACATAAGAATGGAGGGAGACATTTTTCGTTATTCACTACTTGCTTATAAGATTTTATTTGTAAAATATTTAAATGGTTAAGCTGGAGTTTATTTTCACTAGATAATGTGGTATTTTCAGATGTTTCGTGTTCATCTGTTGCTGTAGATGTTTTGTTTAATTGTCAGGAAGTGGATAATATTTTTAATTTGAAGTTTGTTTCCACGTAACTGCTGGTGTTTGAGATTTTAAAGCGGCATTATTTAAGATATCCATTATTTGTGATGTTCAAACTGTAATAAAGTGGTGACTACTTTGTCAGTAGAAGGTCCCCCTAAAATTGGGCAAACTGACCTATTTTCTTAATTGTTTGACAACGAAGAGTTTTTATACTGATTTTATTTGGTATAAACGGTTTATTGAGCAACTTTCTTTTTGATCAAGATACCCTCACATTAATTGCGTGAAATGTCTACTCCAACTCTCATGCAAATTTTTGGTGCCTCATAGTAGTGATGTGATATTCCCGAAAAGACGGTCTCTTACGATAGTTGATATTTCTTATAAGCATTTTCCTTTCGTATGCCAATATCAAGATTGGCGTTCATATGTTTATATTTATTCATTTACTTATTTATTGCGGGATATGATTTTATTATATATGGAGGCCATCGACCACAGTTATGAATTTGTTAAGTTTAAGGTAGGCTCTCACTTTGGGGGGCGGCGATCGTAAAAAAATATTTGCCAAAAATACACTAATTCAAGACAGGCAATGAAATTATCAGGCATTATTAGCTACTATAATAAACGCCATATTCTCTGTGAGTTTATCATTCATACAGGGAAAATTAATGATTTTATTAAAAAAAACTGTGAAAAAATGAAAAAATTCCGGGCCCCTCGTACTGAAGGTTCTTTGGTGATTAGTGAGAAAATACCTGTCTTGAATAGGAAATTCGGTGTGAGAGAATGTTGGTATATCCACCTGGAACATGCACAAAAAAAATATCAAAATAGAACAGTAAATACGCACGTACCATCAAAAAAAAGAGCAACAACTTCAGGTAAGTTCAGCGAAAGCACCGGCGAAATCGCAGGCTATACCTAGAAGAAATATTCAGGAAAAAAGTCAAATCTCGATTTACGAGCGGACAAAACCTTTTGAGAGTTGTAGTTAATATTCACTTGATAGCCAAAACATCTAAAAAATTATATTATTTAGGACAATCAAAGAAAAAACCACCCCCACCCTTTGTTGTTGTTTTTTTGTTTTTTTTTTTTTTTTTTGGAGGTGGGCTTTCTTGATTGTCCTAAATAATATAAATTTTCGATGTTTTAGGCTATCAAGTGACATAATAACTACAAACCTCAAAAGGTTTTTTGTTCCCTAATCGAGATTTGAATTTCTCCTGAATATTTATCCTAGGTATAGACGGCGATTTCGACGGGGCTTTCGCTGAACTTACCATGAGTTGTTGCTCTTTTTTTGATGGTACGTGCTGATTTACTGTTCTATTTTGATAATTTTTTGGTGCCATGTTCCGGTGGATATACCAACATTTCGCTCACACCGGAATTTATATTAAAGACTGTTAGTTTCCACCAATCCCACCAAATAACCTTCAGTACGAGGGGCCGGAATTTTGCATTTTTTCACATTTTTTTTTTGAATAAAATCATTAATTTCCCTGTAGGATGATAAAACTCACAGAGAAGATGCGTATTTTATAGTGCTAAAATGCCTGATATTTTCATTATAACCTGTCTTTGATAGTGTATTTTTGGCAATATGTTTTACGATTGTTTTCCAATCGGGACACCACTCAAAGTGGAGCCTACCTAATAAAGTTGCATATTAGCTACTTATGGGGTTTAAGCCCACTGTGATATAGTATATTAGAAACTGCAAAATTTAGATGTGGAATGTTATTTGATCACAGTTGATACACTGCATGTGCCACAATGCTATGTGAAAATTCGACGAGTCCCTTTGACCATTTAGCTTGTCAGCTGAACACCTTGTGAATCCCCTTAAATATTAGTGTGTCAGTTGAACACTCAGTGAATCCTCTTGAACATTAGTGTTGGAGGTTGGGCAACTCGATGAATCCCTTGAACATTTATTGTGTCAGCTTGGACACTGGATGAATACCCCCTTGAACATTATTGTGTCAGCTTGAAACTGGATGAATCCCTTGAAAGTTTATTGGGTCCAGCTTGAACAATGGATGAATCCCCTTGAAACATTAATTGTGCCAGATTGGGCAACTTGAGAATGCCTCTTGAAACATTTATTGTGTCAGCTTGAACAGGGGCTGAATCCCCTTGAATATTTATTGTGTTCAGCTCGGGCCACTTGATGAATCCTCTTGAAACATTTATGTGTCAGCTTGGACACTGGATGAATCCCCTGAACATTTATTGTGTCAGCTTGAACACTGCGATGAAATCCCTTGAAAGTTATTGTGTCAGCTTGAACACTGGAGAACCCTAGAACATTTATTGTGTCAGGCTTGGGCACTTGATGAATCCCCTTGAAAAAATTTATTGTGTCAGCTGAACACTGGATGAATCCCATTGAACGTTATTGTGTCAGCTTGAAACACGGGATGAATCCCCTGGAACGTTTATTGTGGCGCTTGAAAATGGATGAATCCCTTGAACGTTTATGGTGCAGATTGAACACTGGATGAATCCTCTTGAACATTTTATTGTGTCAGCTTGAACACTGGATGAATCCCCTAGAAACATTTATTGTGTCAGCTTGGAACTGGATGAATCCCCTGAACATTTATTATGTCAGCTTGAACACTGGATGATCCCCTTGAACGTTTAATGTGTCAGCTTGAACACTTGAGAGTCTTCCTTGGGAAAAAAAAAAAAAAAAAAACCCAATTTTTTAAAAGGTGCGTCAGCTTGGCACTCAATGAATCGCCCTTGAAACATTTTAGTGTGTTGGCTTGGGCACTTGATAAAATTCCCCTTGAACATTTAGTGTGTCAGCTTGCAACACTTGATGAATCCTCTTGAAAACCATTAATTGTGTCGCTTGCAACACTGATGAATCCTCGACACATTTATTGTGTCAGCTTGAACCAATGGATGAAATTCCCCTTGAACATTATTGTGAAGCCTGAAACACTGGATGAATCCTCTTTGAAACATTTATGTGGTCAGCTTGAACATGGATGAATCCCCTTGAACATTTAGTGTCAGCTTGAACACTGGATGAATCCTCTTGAAAATTTATTGTGTCCGCTTGAAACCTGGATGAATCCCCCTGAACATTTCTTGTGTCAGCTTGAACACTTTGGATGAATTCCCCTTGAACATTTAGTGTGGCAGCTTGGGACACTGGATGAATCCCCTTGAAATTTATTGTGTCAGCTTGAAACACTGATGAATCCTCTTGAACATTTATTGTGTCAGCTTGAACAACGGGATGCATACCCTTTGAACATTTATTTTGTCAAGCTGAACACTGGATGAATCCCCTTGGAACATTTATGTGTCAGCTTGAACACTGGATGAATTCCCCTTGAACATTAGTGTGTAGCTTGGACAACGGAATGAACCTTGAACATTTATTGTGTTGGCTTGGGACTGATAAAATCCCCTTGAACATTTAGTGTGTCAGCTTGAACATTTAATGAGTTCCCCTTGAGCATTCGATGTTCCATCTTGAACATTCGAAGAAGAGCCCCCTTGAACATTTGAAAAGTCTGCTTGAATATTCGATTGGGCGTCTCCC
Organism: Macrobrachium nipponense; assembly: GCF_015104395.2. Classification (NCBI taxonomy): domain Eukaryota; kingdom Metazoa; phylum Arthropoda; class Malacostraca; order Decapoda; family Palaemonidae; genus Macrobrachium; species Macrobrachium nipponense. The sequence goes on along the minus strand of NC_061108.1, from coordinate 27,380,981 downwards.
AGAAAAGTTGTAGATCGGTTGGACGATGGGTTGAATACTGTTGAGAGTCATCATATTCTGAAAATAATTTGCTCTTTGATCATCAGTTGCTTAATAGATTATATTATATATATACAATATATATATATATATATATATAATATCTAAATATATATATATATCTATAGATAGAAAGATAATCAGAACTAGCGTGTGAAAACTGACTATAGTTTTTTTCTTCGACAAGAATAAATTTTAATTAGATAATGCGCCGAAGTTTCTCCGGCGCAATTGAGTTTTTCTGTACAGTGTTTAAGTTAAGGCCCGGAATTTTTTCAGCCACAGCCCGGTCATGGCTTGTCATATAGCTGTGATGGATGAAACAATCATGGCTAATTTTAAGCTTAAATAAAATAAAAACTACGAGGGTAGAGAGCTGCAATTTGGTATATTAATGATTAGAATTTTTTGAGATCAGCCTACCAACATAGCAGCCCCCTCCCCCTAACCTCAGCAGATTTAAGATCTGAGGGTAGACAGAAAAAAGTCCGGACGGACAAATAGTCATCTCAATAGTTTACTTTACTAAAAGCTAAAATGTACAATAAGCGTAGTATTACAAGGTTTATTGTGTATTGTATATTAAAACACCATCACTGGTACGTATACTGGGCAATCCAGGAATGGTTGGAATAATGCATTTTGAACTCCGCCGTGGTTGTTTTCGGTGTCACCAATTCATTTAATTTACTAACCATTCTAACGAAAGTCTTAACGTTTGGTACATTCGACAAAATTACTGGCTTGTTAAGATAAACGCAGTGAAGAGTAGAAAACCAAGGGTACCAGCAAAGATTTAAGCAGGAGACCATGAAAAACATCCATCATGATCTTGGAAATACAAGGTCTTGCAATTAAAAAATATGTGGATCAGTCCCAACATAAACTAAGAAGAGAGAGGAGAGAGAGAAGAAAAGGCTGATTTGCAAAATCCTTGATATTGGTTAGTTGCCTATTGAGGTGGCTATTTGTCTGTCCGTTCCGCACTTTTTCTGTCCGTCTTCAGATTTTAAAAAAATATCGAGGTCAGAAGGCTGCCAATGGTATGTGATATCCGACCTCAATCATCAGAAATACAAATTGCAGCCCTCTAGCCTCATTAGTTTTTATATTTTATTTAAGGTTTAAATTTAACCAATCGTAGTCTGGCACCGCTGTAGGTACCAACAGCCACAGGTCACCACGCGGCTGTGATGAAAGGTCAGGGGCCGAAGACTTTCTGCACATTGTTACTTGTTTCGGTCGCCAGCTCACTTTTTGCTCTCATGTTCTTTGCAAAATACTCTGTCTGGTTTCAAGACTTTTACATATTTTATCCCTGATATAACATAAGTTTTACTGACTTTATGTAGGTAATCACATTAGGCATCGCCTCCCATTTCTGAAGGCCAGCGTCAGTGCCAGTTGATAAGGTTGGTGAAGAGGCAGTTGGTTTGTTTACCTGTTAAAAATAAATAAGCAGATAAATAAAAACTGACACTTGATACCGTAAACTTATTCACTTATATGAATTGGAAAAATTCTGAAGAAATCAGCAATATTAAACGACCATGATACTTACGGAAACACTCTGACAAATTGAATTGTAGAAGTTTCGTATTGATGGAATTTCTTGGTCGACCAGTGAGAAAGAGGAGGGAAATTTTGCTCCCACTGTTCGGGTCGGTCTCCAAAGGAAGAAATTAACAGGAAGATCTAAATGAAAAAGAATTTGCTGAATTTATTTCTTACATGAAATGTAGTGTTGGGTGGTAGACGCAAAGCTGTGCTTGGCTCCAAAATTTTAGAAAGTCATGCTGACTGTTATCCTTAGGACATGTAGCGAAAAAAAATGTGGTTTATTACCGATTAATTTGAATGCATGCTGTTAGAAATAAGTATAGTCAAACTTTATAGTATACTTTTCTTTCCTCCTCTTGATCCAGTAGCATTGCCGAAAATGGAAGAAGCAAACCAGCACTTCAGGGAAATGTGAGTTCCCATTGCCTCATTTGGATCAGGTCTCCTTTTAAGAAAATGCAAGGTCTGTCATGTCCATCTCAAAAACGACATTGTTCAGCATTCTTACACACAGCTGTTCCCAATGTGTATTTATGAACAAAGAGGCATGAATGAATCTCCTTTGTAATTTGTTTAAAACATGTCTAGGAAATCACAAATCACCAAACAAATAACCACTCTGGTGGTGTGAGACTTCTCATGCACAATTTATTCCTTGTTGATGCCCAGAAGTAGATGTCTAAATTTCATATTAAAAGAAAAATAGCTTTTAAATTTTATTACGTTTATTGACCCCTCGCCTTCACAGTATCCTTCATTTTTATTTAGTTCTAGTAAGAGCAGCACCATTTTTTTTTCCCTTAACAACAGCTGACATTCAGGTGGGAAAACACAAAGCAGGCCAGAGATCGTTATTTTCCGTTAGTAGCTGGGGGGTAATAAAGACTCCTGTAAACCTTAGGGACGTATCCCCAAAAGGAAGTGTGTAGCTAGCTAGGCACTTCTTAGGCTTACTCTTAAGATCTTTTATCCTGTGAACCTCTCGTTGGTGATATGTTCTGTTCCCAGGATGACCGGCCAACAAGGGGGGAGAGGCTGCCCTAACGCCTGGGATTCGCATCTGAATTCTCTCTCAGTCCACACCAGTCCTTGAACCAGGACAGATGTCCAAGCCAGCCTGAGCATAGGCCTACAAAGGGGCCAACTGGCGCCCCGACCTCGGACAAAGCCGACGCCATATTCAACAAGGTCCACTTACATAAGGCATCCAGGTACGTCTTGAGATACAGTCATATTGCCAGTTCTTTTCCTCCGAGTCAAGTAAACTCTTCCACATTTCCAATTCAAACTCCTAATTCTCAAATGAGCATCCCTTTGTTTCTTTCCCTGCCTCGTGGCCGCCATGCCATCTTTGTGATAGTCCCAGACAAACAAAGTCTTCATTGAATATTTCATTTAAACACTAGAGTTCCTCCCCAGTGTGTGATAAAATAAAAGTGACTGCCATTGTAGCTGAATTATAGTGGCAAGAAGTCCTTATTTTGTTTTGTGTCTAATCTGGGACTAATTTCCAGATTTTTGCTGAGTCACGTGTCATATCTCCTCGCTCGCAAGTGCTTCCTTAACACAAGATACCTATGATAAATTTTGGAAACCAGCATTGAAGTAAATTTTGATTTTAGCCAGCTCTCTCCTATTGTGAGAGATAGGAGTGGTCGACGTGTGGGCCAAGTTGCCTTGCCTTATCCCAGGCCATTCAACGTCCACTTGTAAATAAATAATGTAAATCAATCTGCTGGTTTTCAATGGCGACCTTCTAGAATAAAAATAATACCAAATCAATCCTTTTTATAGTTATCTAAGGTAGTCAGAAGCTTCTAGTTCCATTTTTTCCCTTTTAATATTTTTCCTTTACGTATTTGGGATCACAAGGCCGGCCCCAAAACGTAAGAATTTGCTGTTCCTTTAGTTAGCTACAAGATGAATCAAGTAAGAATCCTGAATGTCTTAGTAAATTCAAATCTAAAAGACAAAACGGATGATGTTAACACAGATTCATGTGCATCATTAACAGGCACTTATAAAGTAAGTGCGGGGATTCATTGTTGGTGACATATTTCGATGGTCATAAACGAGAAATGCCTTGTTAATGGAGATGTACCCCAAAAGATCCGGCACAATTAAATTTTGAAATCTTAAAACTATCCCTGCAGAGAATGTTCATGTGTCAAATTTACTTGTGTTTTCAGAGACTGAAGACAACAGGGTAAAAACATATGTACATAGAATTCAATGATTAATTTACAAACAAACGATATTGCATTTATCGTGTTTCAACAATCCAGTTTTTTTTCAGCTCAACGAAATGGTGTTTATGGGCAGGTGGAACAAAGTCTGTTGGAACCAATCAGAATTACGTTTTCAGTTGTCAGTTCTTAAACTGATTTTTGTGGAAGACCAATTTATTCAGGAATGACCCGACAAATTTCATGTAGTTGGCTAGGTTAATGGGTATAGCTCATAGCAGCAGTCATTATTAGATCATTTTTAGTGAAGCTCTGAATGTTCCTACACTTGCCTTGAAAGTTGTGTCACAACACGCTCACGTCAAACATACTTTCTTTGAGGCATTACTTAGACATTATAAATCTCGTGGTAACTGGGGAAAGGATAAGTTGCCCGAATAAGTAAAAATAGCTACATTTCACTGTAAAGCCAAATACAGTATTGTCA
>NC_061108.1:27359209-27374209 GCF_015104395.2 Macrobrachium nipponense | reverse complement strand
ATTAAAAAACCCTTACCTGTTGTCCAATGGTGCCCTCTGTCTGCAATCATGTCTTTAGGCTATTAAGATCTCGTAAGTATAAAATTATATTATTTATTACCCAAAGCAGTTGAATATAAAATAGAACAAAATGATTAACAAGTCATAATGACAGAAAACCCAAATCTGCCCATAAAGAAAACTAGTAAGTTAACATTCTACCCTCCTGACTAAGAATTCACTCCCAGACCCAAAATGTCAATAAGTTCATCATATTAGTCAGGTTAGAGATTCCCGTCTCTAGTACCATGGAATATAACCCATCTGTAATAAAGATAACAATGGATAAAGATACACATCACTTTTTCAAAGTATTTAGGTAAAAGAAGGTATTTTACACTTCTCTCTCTTTCAAAGGTAAACGGTTTTCTATGTCTTACAAAATGATGCTTCATACCTTTACGATGGGGTTTTCTCTCTCGACACTTGGCGTGTACCACCTGACCTCTTTGTGCTCACCGAAAGGAATGTGACTTTCGCAAGTGCCTTGGACTATTAGACCTGTAACATCCGTACAAACGAATGTACATGCTTGACGACAAGACAAGCAGTTCTCTCGGTTAAACGCTTACGTACTCAAAATTCCTTTACTCATGTAAGCTGCCCTACAGCTCAGCTTGTCTTCAAGCACGACATGATATGTGATTCATTAACATTACACACTTGTAAGTATATATATATATATATATATATATATATATATATATATTATATATATATATATATATATATATATATATATATATATATATATGCCAACTCTCCTAAATGGAAGCGAAATGTAAATAAATACGAAGGAGGGAAAGAAGGGTGGGAGCTGCAGAAACTAACTTTATGTATTACAGTGTCATAACGAAATAATATAAAGTTAGGAAGCTGAGTTCCTGATAATCTCCGGCATTTCCTAGCTTTTCTCTCCTTTCAGTCTTATGCTCCAGAAGAAGCAAGCAGGCATAAAGAACTCTGTAGAATGGTAGACAAATTAGTGAGAAATGCAAAGATAAATGAGGATAAGAAAGTTGCATCAGTTTGTAATAAAGGAAAACCCAAAAGAATTTTTCGCATGTTAATAGTAGGAAACCATAGGTCCCTTAAGGACAATAGAGAAAACCCTGGTGAACTCAGACTGGAAAAAGCAGTTGTTGAATAAGTTTTTTACTAGTTTTTTCACAATTGAAGACACTACCTCAATACCTGAAACCTGCTATTAAACACGAAGGGTCGGAACCGTTGGACAAAATAGTATTTACAGAAAAGGACATTAAAAACAAAATAGACAAACTCAGGAAGTTGAAATCTCCTGACCCAGATGGGATTCATCCATGAGAAATTAAAGAGCTAAAAGAGGAGATAGTTCCTCACCTACATGAACTACAGATAAAGTCTCCGTAAGGGAGCCAGTGCCGTCAGTGGACCTTATATGGTGCACTGTAGGATTTACTAAGGTTCTTCGCAGCGTGCCTTCGGGCCCTAGCTGCAACCAATTGCGTTCCTTTTACTGTACCTCCTTCCATATTCTCTTTCTTCATGTTACTTTCCACCCTCTCCTAACACTTGATTCATAGTGCAACAGCCTGGTTTTCCTTCCGTTATACCTTTCAATCTTTTTACTGTCAATTTCCATTTCAACACTGACTGACCTCACAGGTCCCCAGTTGCTTGGCCTTTGGCCTAAATCCTACATTCAACTCGATACAGAACAACGAAAGACATCAAAAGGATGGAAACGAGGTGATGTGCCCCAGTTTAACAAAAAAAGGTCCAAGAGAAGAGTCAGGAAATTATAGACTTATCTGTCTAACGTCGGTCGTTTGTAAGATTTTTGAGTTCATAATTGCAGATCAAATTGTGGATCACATTGACAGTCTCAACGGGTTGTTATATAGCTAACACGGCTTCAGACAAAACAGATCCTGCCTATCAAACCTCTTAGAGTTTTTCCATAACATGCTTGGCATTTACGACAGCAGTAGAGCAATAGATATACTCTACTTAGATTTCCAAAAGGCTTTTGACAAAGTTCCACACAAGAAACTAATGACAAAAGCTAGCTTTAGGAATTGTAGGAGAAATAGTAAACTGGGTCGAAATCTGTAAAAAAAAAAAAAAAAAAAAAAAAAACAAAAAAAAAAAAAAAAAAAAAAAAAAAGGAGTCGTAATAAAGGTGGTGAAGAATCAGAATGGCAGATGTGACAAGCGGAGTTTCCTCAGGTTTCTGTCTTTGGCCCGTTCACGTTTTTTATTTACATTAATGACCTGATGTAGGCTTAATTTACAGGGCCGCCAAATTTGCAGATGACCCCAAATTACATGTAAATACAGCAGACCCAGATACAGTGGAAAGTTTAAGAAATGATCTAAGAAAATGGGAGAGTGGTCAAAAAGATGGCAAATGCCTTTTAACTTGGATCAGTGTAGTGTTACAAATAGGAACAAACAACCCTCATGCCACTACCTGCTGCTTGGGAAAGACATAAATAGTATAGAACAAGAAGAGGACCTTGGAATCATTATTACCAAGGACTTAAACTCCACAAAACAATGCATCAAAGCTGAAAAGAGGGCACAGAAACTAGTGGGATACAAAAAGAGGCAGTTCAAATACAGAAACAAGGCAACGGTGCTGCAGCTCAACACATCACTTGTTAGACCTCATCTTGAATATTTAGTACAGTTTTGGTCACTAGCACTAAGAAAGGACATAAATAGATTAGAAGGTGTACAAGCAAGAGCATCAAAGTTAATTCCATCCATCAGAAAAATAGGTTTCTAAAGACGACTAAAGAGCATGAACATGTATGGCACAGAAACACGACGATTGCGAGGACTACTAATAGAAACATTCCTCCATTGGGGGGGTAGTGCCGTCAGTTCACCTCATGCGGTGCACTGTGGGCATTATCTAAGGTTCTTTGTAGCGTGCCCTCGGCCCCTAGTTGCAACCCCTTTTGTTCCTTTTACTGTAGGCTACCTCCTTTCACATTCTCTTTCTTCCATCTTACTTTCCACCCTATCCTAACAATTGCTTCATAGCGCAACTGCGAGTTTTTCCCTCCTGTTACACCTATCAACCCTTTTCCTGCTAGTTTCCATTTCAGCGCTGAATGGCCTCATAGGACCCAATGCTTGGACTTTGGCCTAAATTCCATATCCATATCCAATAGAAACATTCAAAATACTAAAAGGCATAACAAAAGTAGACAGTAACCTATTTATGTTAAACGAAAACCAGATAAGAAATAATGGAGATACAACGCATCCAATTGCGGGAACTTCTTTACAAACTAAACAACAACAGTGTGAAAGAGTTTAAAAGAAAGCTAGACAAAATCATTAGGACACTGAATGAACAGTAAAACCTGCTCCAAGAGATAAGTGAGAACACGATGTCTCCTCGGAGACATCGTGTTTACACGTAATTTGAGACATCCTAATCCTTGTAACTCCTCTACTTATCCTCCTCAGTTCTTCCCGAAAGTCTGAACCATTTAAAAACAAATGCTCTGACTTGTTCTGAATTTTTTATCACTTTTTGTTCGTTTCTCCACATTTTCACCCTTTTCATTCTAATACCACGTGGCATAAGAAACAGATCATCTTAACAGTTCCAACCCTTTGGATTGCATTTGTATTCAACATCGACACTGTACTATCATAAAGGAGAGTTGGCTCATAAAAATCCTTCCATGCATCACGTATTCAGCACTCCACGGGCTGCTAAGTATCTGTGCGAAGTTTTTGTTTTTGTAACTTTTTAGTATTGTTGCAATTAAGAATATATAACAAAAATGTATAAATAAAAACATTCTGGCATTGATCAGCCTCCAGTTGTCCCCGTAAGGAGTTAGTGCTGCCAGTGCACCTCATGTGGTGCAATGTAGGCATTACTTAAGGTTCTTTGCAGCATCCCTTCGGCCCATAGCTGCAACCCCCTTTCATTCCTTTCACTATACCTACTTTCATATTCTCTGTCTTCGTCTTGCTTCCAACCTCTCCTAAGAATTGATTCAGAGTGCAACTGCGAGGGTTTCCTCCTGCTTATACACCTTTCGAACCTCTTACTGTCGATTTCCGTGTCAGTGCTGAACTACCTCATAGGTCCCAGACTCCCAGTGTTTGGCCTTTGGTCTAAATTCGATATTCAACTCAACTCATCTGTCTAACACGAAAGAGTTACAATTAAAATATTTTGATAAGGCTCCCAAAGTCATACCAAAGACTTGAACTCCAAGGAATTATATGCTTTCAGAAGCATTTCCTCCCTTGGCGTTTCGCCTTCGGTATGATTCTTTTGCGTAACTTATTAAAATATTTAAATTTTAACTCTTTCGTGTATAAAGAAGAAATTGGCATTTTACTCCCAAGTAACCGGCGGCTGATCAATGTCATAATGTATTGATTTATCCATTTGTTTCGTTGTTAAACATTTGTATATTAATTCGCAACTATCCGTCCTTGATAATCAGAATATTCTGGGATACTAATTTCCGTTTGAAGAGACATTCTTAATCTTTTATGAAACATTAAGGTTGGCCACGTTGACTGAATCTAGAAAGACCGGTTGTTCTACGAATAATATACATAATAATAATGAAGAAACAAATCCACAGTTATGTAATTGTAGTACATATATTCGAAGACAAAACTGTAAGGAAAGCTTTCGGGAATATGTGTTCAGTTGTTGAAAAGGGGAACCGAACAGATTCCCGAAAGTTATTACATAACTGTGGAATTGTTTCTCCATTTTAAGATTCATGCTACTATGGGTATTTTTTTAGATATTAATAACAACAGCGCACATAGTGAGAAAAGTGGTGTATTCCTAAGGAGGCATGATGCAACACGGAACTCTACACTATAAAAACAACCCAGTCCAATACAATAAGATTAAAGAAAAAAAAAGGCAAATTGGCTTTGAACCCGTTTATCACATAATTGTAATATTCTGTTTAGCCAGGTGCGTTGACAATAGAACGTAGCATAGAGCACCGTACCGGCTTTCCTAACAGCGTTCTATGCGAGGAAGGAAATTCGATAACACTATAATTTGTATCATAGAATCATCTAGAGTAATATATGGGAGAGTAAAAAAAAGCGTAGAGATGAGCGTAAACATTACCAGTAGATTACACACACCACACACATATATATATATATAGTGTGTGTAGGTGGGTGTGTGTGTGAATTTTTCTGCAGTTTTTCATCACCTTGAAGCTAGAATGGTAAAGGGGTGAAATCATGAAAGACGGCTCATCAAGCAACGAATTTCCGCTAAGGATAAGAATTTCAAACTGGAGGTCACATAATGTATTATTCACAGGATTCCAACTTCTGTCACGTTAGTATTTGAAATGCCTTTGTGAAAGGGAAAGTATTGGTGCTAGGTTAAAAAAGAATAGTTAGTGACAAGTTTGTGTTGTATAGTTTCACTTAAAGTAGATTTGTCAGTTGTTTCCACGTTCGTTAATCAGTGTTCTTACGTTTAACATAAGTTGTATTAATTTTCTTATCAAGACAACTACAGTGATTACAATAGGACGTCAAAACGAAATGGAATTAAAAAAAAGAGAGAAGAAAAAAGAGATTTAGTCTAAGATTTAAAAAAAATTCCGAGTTTCATTTACCTGACTTATTATTCTCGTCTCCGTCCGTCTGGTCGTCCGCGAGTAAAGTATTGAAACTGGCGGGCCAGCTTCTGGTAAAGAATCCTCTGGTCGAATCGTAAAAGTCTGATACATGAAAGCTGGCTACATTCAAGGTATCGTGTCCACGAGAAGCACATTAATGTTTATGAGGCCACGACTGAGCTGTGAATAAGGAAAACCGACCTTCCTGGTTGAAAAGAGCGGGCGTGATTTATACTTTATATACGATGTTAATGACTGCTTCTGTCACGCTAAACTTGATGTACACTGATAACCCAAGTGGTGTTGATTTGACGATGGCGGGAGTGCTGGAATAGTCCTGCGCTTTTCAAAAACGTGGTTCATATTCAGAGGTGTATTTCTCTTACAAAAAAAAAAAAAAAAAATGTATGTTCTCGAGAACAACCTGTTTCCCCGTGAATCTCCCAAGTTCTCATTCTTTCTCCACTGTTTTCAGCTATCTTCTGCCATCCTTCACATAAAAAAAAACGCAAACAAGTAGTATACTCCGTAGGGAGGTAATGCCGCCAGTGCACCTCATTCGGTGCAATGTAGGCATTACTGAAGGGTCTTTGCAGCGTCCCTTCGGCCCCTAGCTGCAACTACTTTCATTCCTTTTTACTGTACCTTCATTCATATTCTCTTCCTTCCATCTTACTGTCCACCCTCTCCTAACAATTGTTTCATAGTGCAACTGCGAAGTTTTCCTCCTGTAAAACCTTTCAAACCTTTTATTGTCAATTTCCGTTTCAGCGTTGAATGGCCTTAGTTGCCCCAGTGCTTGGCATAATGCAAAAAGTCTATATAAATCAAAAGCAAACAAGTACTACAGCTGACATGGGAATGATACAGAAGTCACTTAAACGCGATTAAGAATGAAATGGTAATGACTCTCTCTTTGCGATTACTCGTAATTAAATGTAAATAGCAACGCGTTTACGTGGAACGTTAGTGCTCTAGAGTTCGTTAGTCTCCCAACCAGGGGCCATGGGACCATAAGGGGATCATGGCGAATTTCGGGGGAGGGGGGAGGGGTCCTAAAACATTTTGGGAAGTAGAAGGCCGCAAAAATTCTACCCGGTTGCCTCCTGGGTTTCATTTGTAAAAGAGTTTTTTTTTTCTTATTGAATTATATTTTTAGATAGATAATAAGTGTCCATATGATAGACGCAAAACCGAAGTGCTTTTTGCCACTAAAAATCTTTAGGGTCAACAGGCTACAGAAATTTTAAAGATTCCTAAAGGGCCAATAGCTAAAAAGGAATGGGAACCACTGGTCTAGATTCTCTCTCTCTCTCTCTCTCTCTCTCTCTCTCTCTCTCGGTCTCTCTCTCTATAATATATATACCATATATATATATATATATATATATATATATATATATATAGTAATATATATATATATATATATATATATATCTAATAAAAGGAGCCCATAAAAAGCAAACGTAATTTTCTACCGACCCCGCCCCCTAGAAAGACAGACCAGACACACCCCACAATAAAATAAAAAAAAAATTCCCCCACCTGGAGACGATTAAGAAGAGTCAACTCACACCCTTAGGGAAATCCAACCCTTTTGCATTTACCCTACCCAAATACCTTAAGCCAAATCCCTGATTAACGTCCAACAAAAGACTCGCCCAAAGAAAACTCGGGGTATGAGATCCCATGGCCATGGACTGTGACCAATCTTACATCGGATTTACAGGTAAATCACTCCCCAGAGATTAATACAACACAAACGGTCAGTTAGGTATGGACAACAGAAACTCGGCTATTTTCAATCATATAAATGAACATAACACCCTAGAATAAACTGGAATATGTCACGTGTAATTTATAGCAGCAACTGCCGGTACAAGAGTCAAATGATGGAATCGGCCTTAATAAAGAGAAGCAGGTAATGAACCATCTCAAAAGGGAATTGGACATCAGACATCGTCGACGCAGTGTTCATTCACCAACGCTTAAGAAGATTAAAGGAAGATTATCAGCGGGGGGGGTGACCTAAATTGGGCTTACTTGTGGACGAATCTCTTGGTAATAAATACCACCTTTTCTGTAAACTTTTCTCATTCATATACCTGAAGAGAGAGACAGCAGTCTCTGAAATATAGTACTTTTCTCTCTACATTTTGGTGTTTTTATGGGCTCCTTTTATTAGATGGAATTCTGTTGTTACAGAACACCTTTACCAGTCATATATTTATATATATATATATATATATATATATATATATATATATATATATTATATTATATATATATATATATATATATCATATATATTTATATTTTTTCTTGGGCTAATTCCAGTTATTATTTTAGAGTATCAGGTAGGGCGATGGTAACTCACAAAGTAGGTGACGTTGTCAATAAAATCAGTTCTCGCCCTGGATTTTTCCTTCGTTATCGTATTGTTTTCGTAAAGAACTTGAGCTTTTTTTCAGCTTTTGACAAATTTTATAATATTAGTAATCCCCTCAATCATTTTCTTCACAATGCTGCTGTTGCATGTTCCATTTTTTAGACTTTTTGTTAAAGAATCATAGATGATTTTACTCTTCAAAAAAAACCCCATTAATCTGGGAATTATTTAGCGATGGTTATATGGCGTTCTGTCAGGCCAACAAACCTGGAGGGTTTGTTGGCTAATTCCAGAATTTTTCGCGTTTATGAACGATGAGTGACTCCAATTTCTGTGATGCCTCAAGTAGCGAAATTCCTGGAGTTTTCTTGGCCATACCTAACAGATATTTTGTCTTCTGTTCATGTCTGCGATTGCAAACGTCCTGTTTTCCCATACAAACTTTTTTAGTCTCCACATGGTACTTTGTAAACGCCGTTTTAGATTTCTTTCTAATTCTAGACATTAATAAAAGCATTTCCTATGGATATGAAAAAGCAAAAGGTTATCAGGTTCGGTGTTCCAAGTCAAATTCCTAATACCCTTCATGCATGGGACTTTTATTTTTGTGGTAGACTTCATATTCCGGTTATCCTCGTGGCTTCGAAAACATATTTTACTGGCTTTGTTGGTGGGCTTTTTTCGATAACATACATAACCGGGTATAGAGTAGCTATAGGTGAGACGTTTACGATTGATAGCTGAATTCTTGGTCTGAGCAACCTCGAGAACGTTTCTTTGGTCCTCAAAGACACAGAGTGCAAGCTACCCCTGTCTTGACCGAAATATTAGGGTATATCCACGCTGCAGTAACACATGTCATACACAAGTTGGTGACTTATCGCACATGCATCACAAACGAAATATACAGTTCAGCGACTCCTTGGTAATCCTAACTAACCAGTGCATCGTACGATTATCTGAAGAAACTTATCGTCAACTGTCTTCCACCGGCACTTCCTTTGGTGTTATGTATGGCCTACCCAAAGTTCATAAACCTAGTGTTCCCCTCCGCCCTATTCTAGCGTCTTACAATACACCTAATTATCAACTTGCAAAATGTTTAGTCCCGTTGCTTGAACCTTTAACTGAGAATCAATATACTGTTTCCAATTCAAAATCGTTTAAAGAATCAGTACTCCCCCAAGATTCTGATACATTTATGGCGAGCTTTAGAGGTTGAATCCCTTTTTACCAATGTTCTTGTTAGGGAGACCCTTAGTATAATTTTACACAAGTTATTTCCCCAACCTGATTCTTGCTTTCATAATTTTACCCGTTCTACCTTTAAATCTCTTTTGGAAACGGTGGTGCTGGACACCACCTTTATTTTTAACAATAACTTATATAGACAAGTGGAGGGTATGGGTATGAGGACTCTTTAGGTCCTACCTTTTCCAATATCTTCATGTGCTCGCTGGAAGAGCACTTTTTAGATGAGTGCCCTCTTTTCTTCTGCCCTTTATTTTATAATAGATACGTTGAGGACACCTTCACCTTTTTTCAGACGTAATTTTGATTGCGATTCATTTTTGGAATTCGTTAATTCGAATCACCCAAATATTAAGTTTACCCTTGAAAGGGAAGTGAACGACCGTCTTCCGTTTTTAGATGTAGAGGTCTTTCGTGAAAACAGTCAGTTTAATACTACAATTTTTAGGAAAAAGACATTTACAGGTTTGAGAACGAATTTTCATAGCTTTTGTTTTCATAATTTTAAATCTAACTCCATTTTTACTCTTGTATATAGAGCCGTCTCCCTTATGTTTAACAGGCATGTCTTTCATAAAGAAATTACCTTTCTTTTAACATATTTTACCGATGACTGCTTTCCCACCAAGCTCGTCAACAGGATTATTTACAAGGTTCTTAATAAAGAGTTTTGCTCCAGTAAAGTAAATGTTCCAAAGCTTCCTTTTTATATCCGATTCCCATATTTGCACGATGATTCCTTTAGGGCCATATTTACAAAGATCGTACAAAAATACTTTGGCGCATTAAAGGTAAAACTTATTCCTGTTAATCCACTCACAACTGGCTCCATGTTTAGATTCAAAGATCGTTTATGCCCCTCATGTCCTCTGGTATAGTGTACAAATATTCTTGTCCCAGATGTAGTCGGGGAACTTACGTGGGTTCTTCTCAGAGGATGATGAGGGTTCGCATAGACTGCCACAAGGGAGTTCTTTTCCGTAATGGATGTTCATTATCAAATCCCGAACACTCCAGCATACATGAACATAGTAAAAATGTAAAGTTCCCATTAAATATGATGATTTTATTATTGTGGGTCAAACTTCCAGCCCAAATGAACTATTGATCCTCGAGAGTCTTTTCATGAAACAACTTGTTCCGCAGTTGAACAACCAGACCACCTCCACCCCTTGTATCTTTCTTAACCCTATTTTGTATACATTCTTTTAGCTTTTGTTTATCTCTTTCCATGGTAGGTCGACCCCCAGCGCTCAAAAAATATTTTTTAACATTGTATTTTACTAATTTATTTATTCAATTTTTTAAAACTCTATCTGAACTTTTAATTAGCGTATGTGCTTCTAATTTCTCGTGTTGTTTTGTCAATTGTTAGTGTATGTTTATCTGTGTGTGAAGTTTCGGTTTTCATTTCAACTAAATAATATAAATTAATTTAATATAAATTAAGGTACTTTTCAAATTAATTTAATTTATATTGGTCATTATTTATTATACAGACCCTGAGGATGCATTCTGCTGAATGCGGAATGCGTTTGTTGGAATAAATTTGTATATTTCGCCATGTTTTGTTCTTGCTCCTGCTCCCTGTGTGTATGTGTGTGTGTGGCATGCGCACACGCACACACACACACACACACACATACACACACACACACACACACACACACACACACACACATATATATATATATATATATATATATATATATAAGATATATATATATATATATTATATATATATATAAAGCTTATGTCCTCATAAAGTGCGTCATAAAGCGTGACAACATGCCGAAATTATTGTAATTATGAGAGGTATTTGGTACTTAGTGACTTCAAAATCGTTTTTGGTCTCTTTTATTTTGTTTGGTGGTATCATGATTTGCGAAAGGCTTCTTTCATGTAGAAGAGAGAAAAAATGACATTCCTGCGCATTCATCAAACCACGCATTTATCAAGACAATCTTCATTCCATTCATTGAACAGTTCATCGCGTAATTGATTACTACAGATACCAATGTGGTTTTTGTCTGTGGGGAATATGTTGAGAGAGAATTAATGGAATCATATGTTGACTCCTACGTGAGTTATCAAAGAAGTAAGAAACTATAGATGGATAGATTGTATGTAGGCTCTTAGTCTTGTAATGATATATGCATGTATGAACGCGTGTGGGTCTGCCAGCATGTGTACATAGCGGTGTGCATGAAAATGCACATATCATACGGCATACTTCAACTAAATAAATTTTGTATCTGAGAATCACCTGGAAAGTTAATGAAAGTCAACTACGAGTTAATGTACAGTGATGTTCTCTTTAGTGTTCTTTTTTCATACATGGAGTTCATTAGGGTATCAATAATGGACGAAACGGCTTTAATAAACTCCGGACATACGAGGGGTTTAATGATATGAGTGAATGCCCAACAGGTGCGGTGTTTTGTCGATATTGAAGCGCTTTAGTAGAAGTCAGGTTGAGAAGTCACATACACACCACACGCACACAAGAAAATTTGAAAAATAAAAATATATATGTGCTTGATATATCACTTACAGGTTATAAATGAACAGCATCGTTGTCTCTGGAACTGTCCTCATTCGATAGTTATTTCATGAAAGGTGCACTTACTTTTCATATTCATATGCATGTTTTTACTATAACTATATTTGTACGAATGCGTGCCTACGTTTTCACTGTATGCATGACGTTGATATTGTTCGAATTAGACGTATTTTAAGTCTCGTTCACATTTATGGATTCCTTTGATGTTTTGACAAGAGGTGGTCAGGATTCACGGAGGTTCCTCTGAAGGACCTGACTTGAAAGTCGTTTGTAATAGGCACTTGGTCGGTCATTCCTATCTGCAAAAGGATTGTGTGTTAACCGAAGCCCTTATGAATCATCGTTATTACTTGTTGTTACTTTCTGAAGAAATTTGACCAGGATGAAAAGTAAACCAAGTAAAGAATGCGCCCGAAGTTCCTTCGGCGCAGTCGAGTTTTCTGTGCAGCATGTATCACGCCCACCGGAAATAGATCTATCTTTCGGTGTTCTCGCTATAGTGCTGCGGCCCATGAAACTAACCACGGCTCTGTGGTGGCATGACCTATATACGTACTTGCCAGAAGCACGATCATGGCTAACTTTAACCTTAGATAAAATAAAAACTACTGAGGCTAGAGGGCTGCAATTTGGTATGTTGATGATTGGAAGGTGGATGATCAACAAACCAGATTGTAGCCCTCTGGCTTCAACAATTTTTAAGATCTGGGGGCGAACGGACAGACAAAGCCATCTCAATTATTTTCTTTTAAATAAAACTAATAAAAATGATTCCATAGACGCGTATGAAATGATTGAGAAAAGAAGAGTGGAGATATCGCCGCAACGACGAGTTTTAGCCAAAATAGTTTCAACTGACTTTCTTATGAATATGGACAGATCCTTTGGGAGTTAACCTGTGAACAGTGGTGGTTCTAGAACTCTTTTCATAGAGGGGCCACTTAGGATTATCATTCACACACACACACGAAATATATATATATATATATATATATATATATATATATATATATATATATATAGATTGATTGCATATATATATATGTTTGATATATATGCAACGCATGTGTATACGTTACACACACACACACATACATACACGCACACAAATATATATATATATATATATATATATATATATATATATATATATATATATATATATATATATATATATTTGTGTGCGTGTATGTGTGTGTGTGTGTAACGTATACACATGCGTTGCATATATATCAACATATATGCACATACGTGTACATATATATATATATATATATATATATATATATATATATATATATATATATATATACAGTTGTAGTTATTGTTATTGTTTTTATTGTTGACATAATAATGACTGAGCAAATCGTTGCTACTAAAACGATGATTTATTGAAAGAAAACAATGTTCTATTATTCTTATCCATAGGGGCACGTGACCAGGTGCCCACCCCCCACCCCCCCTTAAATCCGTCACTGCCTGTGAAATCTATATGAAAATGACAAAAAAACTTGCAGATAAATAGGTTTCAGTTTTATTCTAGGGAACAAAAACACCGTGATGAAAATTGGAAGTTGATTGATTTAGTTCCAGTCCAGTAGGAGCAGAATCGTCTTCTCGTCGTATTTAGATTAAGTAGTGTAAGGAAAATTTTCACCGGAAGATCGTAGAGAAGTAATTCAGGTAAGATTATTATTCTATTAAAATGATAGGTGAAGTCACAACAGGAACTAGATTTCATGGAAGTGAATCGTTTCGCTTGACCTCGCCATTATGAAATCATTTGTAGTGGGTTATTTTTCTATATTTTCTTATAACCGTCTTGACTGTTTGGACTCTGCATTCATAGTTTAACTGTTACCCAGATCTGTTGTAGTCCATGAAAACTGCTTTCAAATATTGTAGTCTCTCCGTGTTCATCATAAAATACATAAGAATGTTTACGCTTTTCATTCTGTGTTCTGCTATGTGTAAGTGACGGGTTCTACCTATCTTCATAAATTCCTGTGTGGTTTCTGAATTTACACTCGGGGTTTTGAAGTTCTCTCTTAGTTAGCATATTTATTCTTTGTGTACATAAAAAAAAAACTGTTTTTCCGCTAGTGACTTTGCGACGGTAGTTACTTAGTGTTTTACTGTTAGGATTAAGGTTTTTTTTTATACGTATATATATATATATATATATATATATATATATATATATATATATATAATATATATATATGTGTGTGTGTGTGTGTGTTGTGTGTGTGTGTGTGTGTGTGCGTACATATATAGTATGTTGGTATCCAGCCTCCAGTCTTCAAACAGAACAAATTGCAGCCCTTTAGCCTCAGTAGTTTTTATTCTGTTTAAGGTTAAAGTTAGTCATGATCATACTTCTGGCAACACAGGCCACCATCGGGTCGTGGCTGAAAGTTTCATGAGCCGCGTCTGAGAGTTTCATACAGCATTATACATTGTATAGAAAATCGATTCCGCTGAAGAAACTTCGGTTCATTTTTTACTTGTTTTTATATATCTTTCACTCCACATCTGAGGCTCAATCATTATGCCCCCTCCCCCCCCCATACCTAGACCTCACAGTTCCCTTCTATTCATGACTTTCAAGGATAGTCCTCATTTTTCTTTCGTGGCTGCGCATGATAGTAAACAACACATCGTCTCTAAGGATACCGCTTCATTGTGTTGCCACCATAGATGGTGTCGTGTCACTTACAAATGTTTATCGTTGTGGAGAGAGAGAGAGAGAGAGAGCATTGGTTTTACAGGGGGGCGTTCACAGTACGGATACTTATCGGAAATAGATTGCCAAAGAACATCAATATTGAATCTCTTGGCCAGCCCCGCTGTTGTACATTCATCAACCCAATTGACCCCTATAACCCTCCTACCTACACTCTCTCTCTCTCTCTCTCTCTCTCTCTCTCTCTCTCTCTCTCTCTCAGAGGAATTCAGAGTTTGACTCGAAGGAGAGTAAAGACAGGGTAGTAATGTCGTCAGTACACCTCATGTAGTGCACTGTAGGCATTGCTGAAAGGCGTCTGCAGTGTCTCTTTGGTCCTTAGCTGCACCCACTTTCTAGCCCTGTACCTTACCTCCATTCCTGCTTCATTTCTTTCACTTTGCTG
>NC_061108.1:27306183-27358709 GCF_015104395.2 Macrobrachium nipponense | reverse complement strand
CATATGCTGCTTAATACGTACACATAAATTTTTACTTGACTGACCAATGTAAAACGATGGGCAATCCTTACAAGGAATTTTGTAAATGATGTTGTTATTTGTTACGGGACTATTCTTAATTAGCATATCTTTAATGGTATTGTTATAAGAAACCACTACATTAACATTCAAACGATTTAATATTGATTTTATGGTTTCAAATCCACGAAAGTAAAGTAGTTAAGTACATTTTTAGGCATTTCTTTTCATTAATAGCAACACTATAAAACTTTTTGTGAGCTTTTTGATAACATAAATCAATTAAATGAGGTGGGTAGCAGAGATCGTTTCCTATCTTTTTTATGTATTCTATATCTTGGTCAAGATATTGTGGACTCGTGATACGTAAAGCACATAGGAACATAGAATAAAAAACTGAAATTTTAATATTAAGATGGTGGCAAGAATAAAAATGTACATATGTTAAATTATTTGTGGGTTTTCTATAAATACTGAATTTACATTGGAAAGATTCTCTATGTATTAATACAATCTAGGAAAAGGGATGACATTGTTATTTTCAATTTCAACAGTGAATTTTATGGATGGCACTAAATTATTCAATTTAGACAATAAATCATTTGCATCGATACCAGCAAGCAAGACTACTAAGATGCCATCTACATATCTGTACCATTTTAAGGGGATAAGTGTGATATTCGGGAGGTGTTGTCTTTCAAAAAATTCCATATATAAGTTTGAAAGGAGAGGTGATAAAGGGTTACCCATGGCCATACCAAATATTTGTTGGTAATATTCTCCATTAAAAATAAATCTGCAATCACAAATACATAACTTAATCAATGAAATTATGTGACTAACGGACATAGGCAATTCATGCAGTACAAGTTCATTACTTAAATATTCTAGCACAGAGTCAATAGGGACTTTTGTAAACAAGGAACATACATCAAAACTGACAAAGATATCGCTAGGGTTTAGTACAATGTTATTTAATTTTTCCACAAGATCAAGAGAATTCCGGATGTGTGAGTTAGATACAGTTCCTAGTAGCGGGGATAACAATTTAGTAAGATATTTAGATAGTTTATAAGCAATTGATCCTACACTACTAATAATTGGGCGCATAGGTTTGATTTCCTTGAGTTTTGACTAGGCCATATAAATAAGGTAATGAGGGACACTTGACAGCTAACTTACGCAAAAGTTTTTTTTATATTTTTAAGAATTTGTTTGATATTGATATTAAAGTTTTTTATTACTTGGTCCAACGGATATTTTGCGAGTTTTTTGTAAGTTATTTCGTCTTCTAGTAAAGTATGTATGCGTGATATGTAGTCAGTTTTGTCCAGAACTACTAAACTATTGGATTTATCAGCCTTAGTAATGTGTAAGCTATTATCATTCTTCAATTCTTTTAAACTTTTTCTGTAGCGAGCGGGGAAGTTATTTTCATGATAGGCATGGTAGGTCACAGTATTTTTCAAACTTATATAGAGATGTCGCTATTGATAAAGCTTAGGGTTTGTTACAAATGAAGAAAGACAACCCAAAGCCTAATGAACGCACTGGATTATCACGTATTTGTTTGCTTGATAAATTCACCACACAATCACTTCTAGCATTATTGGTCCAATCACTGTCGTTGATAAGGTTGTTTAATTTTCTGTCCAGTTTTCTAATTAAAGTGTTTGTAGTTCTATGAAGTTTTTCATATATTTCTTGCCTTAATGCGTGTTTACAATCAGCGGGAATCGAGTAGTTGAAATTACGTCGGGCTTTTTCCAGTTCTTTAAATTTCTTCTTTTCCTCCATTTTCGCGGCAGCAATGTGACGTTTTAACATCATTGAAGAAAATTCGTTAAAAGGATGTTGATCGTAACTTCTTATGCGGCGTGGTAGCAGTGATTTAGGTAACACTTGTTCCGCCAGGCATTTTTTCAGGAATTTCTGGCGAATTCTGGTAGTCCCACATGTATATAGTTATTATTTCTCTCTCTCTCTTGCTCGATATTCTCTCTCTCTTGCTCGATATATTTATATATATTTTTTTCTTTCTCGTCTTTTCATTAATAATTTTTTTGGGGACATTTTTGTAAATTTCATGATAATAAGTTGTATATGCCTTTTTTTTTTTTTTTTTTCAAAATGTATTGTTTACTGGATGAATCGTCTGTTGACCGCGTGTGTGTGTATCCTCCAAGGTGTGGCTGCCCTCAGGCGTTTCCTCGTTTTTGTAGAGTGAGATCGACCTTATTGCCAATCTTGTAGTGTCAGTTTGGGTATTAAGCCTACCTTGACTATGTTTTTCCTCTGTAAGATCAGTTGTGCCTGAGTCAAGGGTGGAACTAGACCGAAAGTGCTTGGCTATCTCGCTTTTCATTTTTTTTCCTTCGTGGCAAAATCCTCCTTTATACCTAGCATCACGTTTTTATATACTTCGTGATCAAGTTATCATATATATATAATATATACTATAATTATATATATTATATATATATCTATATATATGATATACTATATATATATATATATATATATATATATATAAATGTATATTATATATTAAATATATATATATATGATATATAATGTATATATATATATATAATATATATATATATATATATATATTATATATATCAACTATCACTTAAATACGTATATAATATATATATATATATCTATATTATTATTGTGTATTATATATATATAATATATATATATATTATTATATATATATATATATATATATTATATCACTTTAAATACAATTATATGGTAAAAAGTCTTCGGCAAGGAAAGAATAATAATTTTAAGATTATTCAAGATTATTACAAAGTGATTCAATGCTATATCCACTTCTCAGACATCAACAGTAATGATAATTTTGTTAATAAATAATGCACTGCACACAACCTGTTTGTTCAGCTGTGCAAAGAATCAGCAAGTCAAGCGGTTTAGGCTTGGCCAGCCTATGTAGCGTCGTCCAGCAGCGGCGGCAATTCCAAATTTCCGGCAACATTGTCGACATAATATAGCCGATTTCAGCTTCAATCTGGGGGCGAAAAAAGCACTCCACCTTCTGGATCTGGACATCAGTTGTAAGCGGCCTTTTCTAGCAGGCTCTTGGCATCTGACGCCATGTAATAGGTACAAGGAGGTTTAGGTAAATTTGGTTCAAGCTTGTCGATGTTTATTGTTATAGTCCAACTGTCCAAGAGGGGGGTTCCAATTATAATACACCAAGTAAGTACGCCAAGGCGCAAACACAGTGGCGAAAGTATAGTCTTTTAAACGTTCACAAGAAATATCATTACAGTTGGGAACTTGGCATTGTAGCGTTGGCAAATAATAACCTAACGTGGTCGTGTCTCCTCTAGTCAAATCAGCTGTTTGTGTGTTTTTACATTACTTACAAGAAGAACAAATAACCTTAATTTTGACGTTCCTCTCGCGCCTTAGCATTATTCTGCAGTTTTCTTGTTGTTGAAGATTTTTACCACTTAAAGATGTTTCGTGTCATTTTAATTCAACATAGTTCTGTTTATGCTGACTTTCCAACACAGGCCTGCTTACTGCTGTGCTGTTGCTATTAGACAGTCCAGCTAGTCCTCCTCTGCTGGTAAGATTCGACTGGTGTGAGGCAGCAGAGTGCCTTTTATTACCTATGAAGAAGATTTGAGACCTGGCGTAACCTGCGGAATTTGGCGAATCAACATGAATAAACTAATCATCGACTGTTATTCATAGTGTTGACGCCATCATATGGGAGGTTGGCTCGATCTGTGCCTGCAGCAAGGTAATTATCGAGCAGAATTATAATGTAAATAAGACGTTCCCATGATTATATCGCTTATCAATATAATTTTCATATTAACCGACAAAAATTAACGTTAGGTTTATCGGTACCTAAATTTCACATACTGCATTAGCTAGGTTGGCTATATACTACCCTTTCCCATGTTCATTCAAGGAATTTAATTTATAGTCGAAACTCGTTTGGCCGTCTCATTTACATTTACCAATTTTATTTTAGTTATGACTGTGAATTTTCACAACCACCCAAGTCCAAACAACGTTGGTGGACGGCAGAGTGAAATAAAATTGGGCTTATGGATGGAGATTTCATGAAATAGTGAAATAACGTTACTAACCCAATCAAACAAATAGGTTACCATAAATCTGAAGTGAAATACGGAGATGCATCTCAACCTAACCTTCCCTTTCATTTTACAAGCCAGCATATACTAACTATGTGCGTCATTTTAATAGGTTGGCGAAGCATTAAGAGTGAAAACAGGGATGCACTCTATAACCTAACTCTCCCGCCTATCATTTTATAAGCAATTTTTTATTGATTTTGTTTGTGCTATATTATTTTCACCAATTTTTAATATGTTAGTCATCAAATATAAAATTCCTGAGATACCTAAGTGTAGGCTGCGGAAATCACGACTCTTGTTTATTGACAGTTGGTGATATATATTGCAAAGTATTTGTCAAGTTTATTGTGCTGGCCTTTATCTATCTCGTAATTATTTTTTTAATACTATATGGTGTTGCTATTGTACTGTAGTCTCTAAAGAAATTGAAGTAGCAAGCCCTTTGATTGGCTCAAGTACATTTCATGTAGAAATTAAATAGAAATTCAGAAAACATTTACCTGTTGAAATCATGTAAGTTACATTTTGTATGTTTTAGTTGTTGTAAAACTAGAGAAACTCCATGCTGTATGAGATTACATCATAGGGTTTAGCTCGTCCAGTTGAATTTTACAATCTGACGGAATGGAAAACAGAAAGAGTCGTGTTTTTTTCCCCCAGCATTTTCTTTTAATTCATGCCTCAATATATTTTGACATATTTCCATTAGAATGTTTCTTACTTATTGCCCTCTGCTCCTGTCTCCTCCCACCCCCACCAACAATTTCCATCTGCAATTATGTTTTGTACCAGCATATCTAAGGAAATATCTCGTAAAATCTTAATGTTTAATATTTATAGGGGTGGCTGGTAGGAAGGACTTGGCTCTGAAGTTTAGGTTATGTTTTAGAGGTACATATATAAACTGCTAAATTGTATGACACTAAGTCAGGTTAAGTTGGCGTGATCTATGGTGGCCAAGCCCTTTCGTCGGGTAGGAGCTGGCATCCTATGATAGTTTAATTTGTAGGTATTCTTGTATTGCCCACAATGACTTTTGTCACAGTGTCAGGTTAGATTGAAAGGATGGTTACCCCAAGGTTATCTCAAGTTGGGTAGGACCCTGCACCATAGATTAGGTTAGGATAGGATATGCTCAATGTTCATGTCTTTTGTAACCCACCTTCTAAAAATTCAGGTTCTAGGTTCCCAAATTGAAAGCTGTAACGTTGAGTGCGAGGGAGCGATCGAAGTAGCAGCAAATTTAATAACTGGTGCCAAATTTTATTTCCTCATTTATTTTGTCACATCCAAATTTCCAAAATCCACATTTTCTACTGAGGTAGTACAGAAAATTGATGAGTTAATAAAACTCTTCAAAATAAGTTGAATTTCGAAATATTTAGAAATTTATCAAAAGCTATTAAAAAATCACATTTTAGTGTTTAATTTGTACTAGGCCAACTTGTAAAATTTTACCAGTTACCACCCAACCTAACGTAGAACCTTCCTTGGACTTATATAGCGACGCTATTTCGTTACATAGCTTGCTTTTTTTGTTGTCCTGTCAGCCATTATCTCCAAATACTGTTATCCCTCATTGTTAGGAGACACAAGGGGTGTGTGTAATGGATAGTGAAACATTCGTTTAAGGGAACTGATGTCAAAGTCATCAAAATTATCAGAATAACTACGTACATCTAATATTTAATATTGTAACTCCTTCAGTAATATAAGATAACAGTTTTCACAAATTTTATATCTCCAAATACACTCTTCTTTCTTGAGTAGCTACCTAATCCTCACCACTTTATCTTGTTACTAGTTTCATACATGGATGATTTTTACAGTTTTATTGAAAAGTACACACACACACACACACACACAAACACACACACACACATTAGTATGTTTCTTTTTTTATGAAATAATATATTAAAGTTTAACCTATTAATTATTAATGTTTTGTTGTTAGGCAACAAAGATGCAAGATTTTAGTTTGTGATATTATTTTTTAAGTTTATCATGATATGTAAAATAGACTTTGGCTAAGTTTAGAAGAGGAATAATTTGATTTGAGATATTTTTGTAAGTAATATTTTATACATAAAGTAGAGAATGTCGGAGCTCAGATAAGGGATGAATTTGTGATATTCAATGTCATGTAATACATTTATAGTAAGAAATGTTGAAATACAAACAAGGGTTGAGGCTGTGGTATGTTTCAAATGTGTAGTTATGCAAAAAGAAAGAAAAAAAAATTAAAGACCTACTAAAATATAATAAGAGTATTGCAGAATATTTACTATCTCTTTTGTCCTTTTACATTTAGTACATCTTTTCAAAAGAATCAAAGGAAACAAATCTGAAAATGTTATGTAACTTAAGGCTGCACCCTCCCCTCCCCCATTCATACTCGTAACACTTCACCATAGCCCCCCCCCCCCCCCCCACAAAGGCATTATTAAATTTTGAACAGCCCCAAATGTTTCCAAGTCTGCTGTATTAACTTAAAGTTACGGAACGAACATTTTTCAGTGGATTTGTAAATATAATTTTTATTAAGTAGAGCTCACTTTAATATCAATCATCTAAAAGATGTAAGTTCATAATCTGTTCACCGCAGGTGTGTCATACAGTTTGAGGTGATCAGTCGAATGCACAGTTTTACAGGTGTTGGACTGGTAAGTACTGATGTCTTCTATATTTAAATTTACTTTTTTTTTTTTTTTTTTTTAGTTGTTCTCCCTTATGGCCTGTCCACATTAGCAGGCATGCCTGTTGGGCACTTCCAGTTGTTTATATTTTCTTTTGGTTCTGAAGCAGTGTTACCAGACAATCGCATCGTTCTGGTTCTGTACTCTGTCAGTCAGTATAGTGGAATGGGTTATGGGAACAGTGTTTGCCCGTCGGGCAGTGCCTGCTAGTGTGGACAAGGCTTTAGAACCGAACTACTATGAGATTCAGGGTCTCTGTAACACGGTTTTTTGGACTTTGCTCCTTGTCAAAGCATCGGATGTAGCTGAAAGTTGACATATGTATATTTTACAACCACACACAAATTTTGTCAGCATTATCAATAACCTAAACCCGATAGTTTTAATTTTTATAGAGTAAAAATGATCTAGCCGACGCCATGGCCAATGATTACGAGCCAAAGTCGAAAAACATTCATTACGTAAGCAAGGTAAACAAACACCTTTTGACTCAATGTTGCCCCGCCCATCCACCAGACAAAAACTCCATCGGCTCTGAAACCCAAAGACTTTATGAATGGCGGAACGATACATAGATGTGGGTGGGGTATCAGCCCTAGCTTAGTAATACTACTGTAGCAGTAGTGCCGCAACAGTATAGCAGTAATATACATGAATTAAACGTTTAGGCCAACTGCTGGGATCCTTGAGGATCATTTAGCACTTCTTACAACTACTCGAGAAATTAGTTTTTATAGTCAGAAGTTAAATTTTCTAATCCAACAATGCCCATGGTAGCCTTCAGTGTTATCCTGAATTATAACGAGGCGAAAGTGGGTGGAGCCTCATGAAGTCATCATTCTGACGATAATTATTGGTGAAGGTTTAAAGCCAATATACGGTACCGGCTATTTTTTTTCAGTAAATAGGTAGATAGCCAATAAATAAAAATTGCTTGACATTGGATATAGCAGTTATCAAATCAAGCTTGTCTACTATGTTTTTGATAATTACCAACTATTCCCTACTTCTTGTCAATCTGATTGTGACCTATAAGTAGACTGTAATTTCTTTGGAAAC
The DNA here is from genome assembly GCF_015104395.2 of Macrobrachium nipponense. Taxonomy (NCBI): domain Eukaryota; kingdom Metazoa; phylum Arthropoda; class Malacostraca; order Decapoda; family Palaemonidae; genus Macrobrachium; species Macrobrachium nipponense. Next base: position 27,350,788 of record NC_061108.1, on the reverse strand, counting down.
TTATTTTGGGAGTTAGACTAATAATCGAAGTGTTTTTGTATTTATTAACATATTTTCTTGGTTTGTTCTTTATGACAATTATCAGTGGAGAGGTTCCAGAGTTCAAAAAGGTGTACTGCTTTGCTTGTATTTAAATTTGTATGTCATTGTTGCCAGAGGTTTAGCCTTCGTTACGTATAGCCAATCATCCATCGGGAAAGAGGAAAGAAATGCTGTCATAAGTTACGTAACGAGTGCGTTCGAAACCTTTTCTCTGAGTAAGTTGGCCCGTCTTCAAAAAAAGTCACTTTTACATTATAAGTAACAAATTTATTCAACCTACGTAGTGCAGAATACACTCAAAATTTATGTGTTGATATAATATGTATTCTGAATAAGCGTTATATTTATGAAATGCATAGATAAAAAGTTATTGCGAAAAAACATTGTTACAGAGGCCCTGAATCTCATAGTAGTCTGCAGTTAGGCGGCTAAAATCATACAGGGGAAGTATCTTGATAAATTATGTTTGGGTTGTGACTTGAATTGGTTAGATTTTCTAGATCAGAGTCATTATGAGGTAAGTTTGATGGTTGCCAGTTACAAATATTTAGGCGACTTTCGCCTGCAATTTGTAATATCACAGCTAATTGTTATATTAAATGCAAAGAAATTTTGAACTCCTGATGACAGCTTTATAAAAAGGGATTTTCCAATAAGCTCAAATTCCGGCTACAGTCTTAACATAACATTTATGGATCGATATGTTACACACTGGTCAATTTTTGTTTATCACGTATTCTCCCGGGATTTGGAGAGAAACACGTTATTATATAATTTTATATTAATCGGTGGATTAAGTTTACATAAATTCCAGTTAGGAATTTCCCTGGAATATTTCATTAACATAAGGAAGAGTGGACACATTTTCGTTATTCACTACTTGCTTATAAGATTTTTATTTTTAAAATATAAATGTTTAAGCTGGAGTTTATTTTCACTAGTAATATGGCTATTTTCAGATGTTTCTTGTTCATCTGTTGCTGTAGATGTTTGTTAATTGTCAGGAAGTGGATAATATTTTTTAATTTGAAGTTTATTTCACGTAAACATACTGGTGTTTGAGATTTTAAAGCTGCATTATTTAAGATATCCATTATTTGTGATGTTCAACTGTTAATAAAGTTGGTGACTACTTTGTCAGTAGAATGTCCCCTAAATTGGGAACTGACATATTTTCTTAATTGTTTGACAACGAAAGAGTTTTATAGTGATTTTATTGGTATAAGCGGTTTATATGAGCACTTTTCTATTTGATCAAGATACCCATCACATTAATTGACGTGAATTTCTACTCCAACTCTCATGTAAATTTTTGGTGCCTCTTTTTTTTAGTTGATGTTGATATTCCCGAAAGACGGTCTCTTACGATAGTTGATATTTCTTCAGAAGCATTTTCCTTTTCGTATGCCAATATCAAGCTTGGCGTTCATATGTTTATTTATTGATTCATTTATTTATTTATTGCGGGATATATTTTATTATATATTGGAGGCCATAGACACAGTTATGAATTTGTACGTTTAACAAAGTTGCATATTTAGCTTACTTATGGGGTTTAAGCCCACTGTGATATAGTATATTAGAAATTGGCAAAATTTAGATGTGGAATGTTATTTTGATCACAGTTGATACATCTGCATGTGCCACAATGCTATTGTTGAACATTCAACGAGTCCCTTTGAACATTTAGTGTGTCAGCTTGGGCACTCAGTGAATCCCCTTGAACATTTAGTGTGTCAGCTTGGGCACTCAGTGAATCCCCTTGAACATTTAGTGTGTCAGCTTGGGCACTCAGTGAATCCCCTTGAACATTTAGTGTGTCAGCTTGAGCACTCAGTGAATCCCCTTGAACATTTAGTGGGTCAGCTTGAGCACTCAGTGAATCCCCTTGAACATTTAGTGTGTCAGCTTGGGCACTTAATGAATCCCCTTGAACATTTAGTGGGTCAGCTTGAGCACTCAGTGAATCCCCTTGAACATTTAGTGTGTCAGCTTGGGCACTCAGTGAATCCCCTTGAACATTTATGTGTCAGCTTGAACACTCAGTGAATCTTGAACTTTAGTGTGTCAGCTTGGGCACTCGTGAATCCCCTTGAACATTTAGTGTGTCAGCTTGCACTCAGTGAATCCCCTTGAACATTTAGTGTCAGCTGCACAGTGAAACCCCTTGAACATTTAGTGTGTCAGCTTGGGCACTCAGTGAATCCCCTTGAACATTTAGTGTGTCAGCTTGAGCACTCAGTGAATCCCCTTGAACATTTAGTGTGTCAGCTTGGGCACTTAATGAATCCCCTTGAACATTTAGTGGGTCAGCTTGAGCACTCAGTGAATCCCCTTGAACATTTAGTGTGTCAGCTTGGGCACTTAATGAATCCCCTTGAACATTTAGTGTGTCAGCTTGGGCATCAGTGGAATCCCCTTGAACATTTAGTGTGTCAGCTGCACTAAATGAATCCCCTTGAACATTTAGTGTTTCAGATTGGGCACTTAATGAATCCCCTTGATCATTTAGTGTGTCAGCTTAGGCACTCAGTGAATCCCCTTGAACATTTAGTGTCAGTTGGGCAGCTTGCAGTCAAGTTGGGATTCCCCTGAACATTTATGTGTCAGCTTGGGCACTTATGAATCCCCTTGATCATTTAGTGTGTCGCTTGGGCTCAGTGAATCCCCTTGAACATTTAGTGTTCCAGATTGGGCACTCATGAATCCCCTTATTTCATTTGAGTTTGTGTCAGACTTGGCACTAATGGAATCCCTTGAACATTTATGTCAGCTTGCACTCGTGAATCCCCTTGAACATTTAGTGTGTCAGCTTGGGCACTTAATGGGAATCCCCTTTGAACATCAGTGTGTCAGCTGGGCACAGTGAATCCCCTTGAACATTTAGTGTGTCAGCTTGGGCACTTAATGAATCCCCTTGAACATTTAGCGTGAGCTTCATCAGAATCCCCTTGAACATTTAGGTGTCAGCTTGGGCACTTAAGAATCCCTGAACATTTAGCCCCTGCAGCTTGGGCACTCAGTGAATCCCCAGAACATTTGTGTGCAGCTGGGGCACTTAATGAATCCCCTTGAACATTTAGTGTGTCAGCTTGGGCATCACCCTTGAACATTTAGGTGTCGCTTGGGCATAAATGAATTCCCCTTGAACATTTAGTGTGTCACTTGGGCACTCAGTGCCATCCCCTGAACATTTAGTGTGTCAGCTTGGGCACTTATGATCCCCGAACATTTAGTGTGTCAGCTTGGGCACTTAATGAATCCCCTTGAACATTTAGTGTGTCAGCTTGGGCACTCAGTGAATCCCCTTGAACATTTAGTGTGTCAGCTTGGGCACTTGAATCCCCTTGAACATTTAGTGTGTCAGCTTGCACTATGAATCCCCTTGAACATTTAGTGTGTCAGTGGGCACTCCCCTGAATCCCCTTGAACATTTAGTGTCAGCTTGGCACTCAAGTGAATCCCCTTGAACATTTAGTGTGTCAGCTTGGGCACTCAGAATCCCCTGAACATTTAGTGTGTCAGCTTGGGCAACAGAATCCCCTTGAACATTTAGTGTGTCAGCGCACTTAATGAAGGGCCCTTGAACATTTAGTGTCAGCTTGGGAACTCATGAATCCCCTTGATTTAGTGTGTCAGCTTGGGCACTTATGAACCCCTTGAACATTTAGTGTGTCAGCTTGGGCACTCAGTGAATCCCCTTGAACATTTAGTGTGTCAGCTTGGGCACTTAATGAATCCCCTTGAACATTTAGTGTGTCAGCTTGGGCACTCAGTGAATCCCCTTGAACATTTAGTGTGTCAGCTTGGGCACTTAGTGAATCCCCTTGAACATTTAGTGTGTCAGCTTGGGCACTTAATGAATCCCCTTGAAATTTAGTTGTTCAGCTTGGGCACTTTAATGTAATCCCCTTGACATTGTAGTGTTGTCAGCTTGGGCACTCAGTGAATTCCCTTGACATTGTAGTGTTCACTTGGGCCACTTAATGAATCCCCTGTGAAATTTAGATGTGTCAGCTTGGGCACTTAGGATCCCTTTGAACATTTAGTGTTGTCAGCTTGGGCCACATTAATGAATCCCCTTGAAACATTTAGTGTGTCAGCTGGGCCCAGTGAATCCCCTTGAAACATTTTAGTGTTGTCAAGCTTGGGCACTCAGTTGAATCCCCTTTGAACATTTGTGTGTCAGCTTGGGCACTCAGTGAAATCCCCTTGAACATAGTGTGTCAGCTTGGCACTTAATGAATTCCCTTGACATTTAGTGTGTCAGCTTGGCGCACTTAATGAAATTCCCCTGAACATTTGAGTGTGTCAGCTTGGGCACTCAGTGAATCCCTGAACCATTTTAGTGTGTCAGCTTGGGCACTCAGCTTGAATCCCTTGAACATTTAGTGTGTCAGCTTGGGCACTCAGTGAATCCCCTTGAAACATTTAGTGGTGTTCAGGCTTGGGCACTCAGTGAATCCCCTTAACATTTAGTGTTGTCAGCTTGGGCCACTAATGAAGGCCCCTTGAAACATTTTAGTGATGTCAGCTGAGCACTCAGTGAATCCCCTTGAACATTAGTAGTGTCAGTTGGGCCACTTAATGAATCCCCTTGAACACTTTGTGTGTCAGCTTGGGCCACTCAGTTGGAATCCCCTTGAACAGTTTAGTGTGTCAGCTTGGGGCACTTAACTGAATTCCCCATTGAACATTTAGGTGTTGTCAGCTTGGGCACTCAGTGAATCCCCTTGAACATTTAGTGGTGCAGCTTGGGCACTGTAATTGAATCCCCTTTGGACAAGTCGTGTCAGCTTGGGCAACTCCCAGTGAATTCCCCTTGAACATTAGTGTGTCAGCTTGGGCACCTTAATGAATCCCCTTGGGAACATTGGGTAGTGTGTTCAGCATTGGGCAACTTAGCTGATCCCTTGAACAAATTTTAGTGTGTCAGCTTGCGGCACTTTAATGAATCCCCTTGAACATTTAGTTGTTGGGTCAGCTTGGGCACTTAATGAATTCCCCTTGAACATTTAAGTTGGTGGTCAGCCCTTGGGCAACTCAGTTTGAATCCCTTGAACATTTTAGTTGTCAGCTTGGGCACTCAGTTGGGAATCTCCTTGTGAACATTTAGAATGTGTTTCAGCTTGGGGCCACTCCCAGTTGAATCCCCTTGAACATTTTAGTGTGTCAGCTTGGGCACCTTAAATGGAAATCCCCTTTGAATCCATTTAGTGTGTTTCAGCTTGGGGCCACTTAATGAATTCACCCTTGAAACATTTAGTGGTAAAGCTTGAACATTTAATGAGTCCCCTTGAGCATTCGATGTTCCCTCTTGAACATTCGAAGAGCCCCTTGAACATTTGACAAGTCTGCTTGAACATTCGATGCGTCTCCCAGAGAAGTTGTAGAGTCGGTTGGACGATTGGTTGAATACTGTTGAGAGTCAGCGTATTCTGGAAAATAATTTGCTCTTTGTAATCAGTTGCTTAATAGATTATTATATATATATATATATATATATGATATATATATATATATATATATATATATATATATATATATACATACATATATAATTCAGAACTAGCGTGTGAAAACTGACTTTAGTTTTTTTCTTCGACAAGAATAATTTAAGTAGATAATACGCCGAAATTTCTCCGGCGCAATTGAGTTTTCTGTACAGTGTTTAATTAAGGCCACCTGACTTTTTCAGCCACGGCCTGGTCGTGGCTTGTCGTATAGCGTTGATGTATGAACAATCATGACTAATTTTAAGCTTAAATGAAATAAAAACTACTGAGGGTAGAGGGCTGCAATTTGGTATATTTAATGATTAGAATTTTTGATGATCAGCCTACCAATTTGCAGCCCCCTAACCTCAGCAGATTTTAAGATCTGAGGGTAGACAGAAAAAGTCCAGACGGACAAATAGTCATCTCAATAGTTTACTTTTACATAAAACTAAAATGTACATAAGCGTAGTATTACAAGGTTTATTGTGTATTGTATATTAAACCCCATCACTTGTACGTATACTGGGCAATCCAGAATGGTTGGAATAATGTCATTTTCAACTCTGCCGTGGTTTTTATCGGTGTCACCAATTCATTTAATTTACTAACATTTACTAACGAAAGTCTTAACGTTGGTATCTTCAACAAAATTCACTTGTTAAGTTAGACGCAGTTGAAGAGTAAGAAAACCAAGGGTTACCAGCAAAGATTTAAGCAGGAGACACATGTAAAACATCATTTATGATCTTGGAAATACAAGGTCTTGCAATTAAAAGTTTTGTGGATCAGTCCCAACATAAACTAAGAGAGAGAAGAAAAGCTAATTTGCAAAATCCTTGATATTGGTTTAGTTGCCTGTAAAAGAAAACTATTGAGGTGGCTATTTGTCTGTCCGTCCGCACTTTTTCTGTCCGTCTTCAGATTTTAAAAAATACTGAGGTCAGAAGGCTGCAAACTGGTATGTTGATTATCCGCCCTCCAATCATCAGACATACCAAATTGCAGCCCTCTAGCCTCATTAGTTTTTTCTATTTTATTTAAGGTTAAATTTAACCATAATCGTAGGTCTGGCACCGCTGTAGGTAACAACATCACAGGTCACCAAGCGGCTGTGATTGAAAGTGTCATGGGCCGAAGACTTCTGCACATTTTTTACTTGTTCCGTCGCCAGCTCACTTTTTGCTCTTCATGTCTTTTGCAAATACACAGTCTGTTTGGTTTTCAAGAATTTACGTGATTTTATCCCTGATATACATAAGTTTTACCTGACTTTATGTAGGTAATCACATTAGGCATCGCCTCCCATTTCTGCAGGCCAGCGTCAGTTGCCAGTGAAAGGTTGGTGAACAGGCAGTTGGTGTTACCTGTAAAAATAAATAACTAGATAAATAAAACTGAAATCTTGATTACCGTAAGATGATTCACTTATATGAATCTGGAAAATTCTGAAGATAATCGGCAATATTAAACGACCATGAACTTACGGAAATACTCTGACAAATTGAATTGTAGAAGTTTCGTATTGATGGAATTTCTTGGTCGAGTGAGCAAGAGGAGGGAAATTTTGCTCCCACTGTTCGGGTCGGTCTCTCAAGGAAGAAATTAACAGGAAGATCTTAAAATGAAAAAGATACTTGCTGAATTATTTCTTACAATGTAAATTTAGTGTGCGCAAAGCCTGTGCTTGGCTCCAAATTTTAGAAGTCATGCTGACTATATCCTTAGACATTGTTAGCGTAAAAAATGTGGTCTTATTTTACCGAATTAATTTGAATGCATTTATGCTGTTAGAAATAAGTACAGTAAACTTTATAGTATACTTTTCTTCCTCTTGATCCAGTAGCATTGCCGAAATGGAAGAAGCAAACCAGCACTTCCAGGGAAATGTGAGTTCCCATTGCCTCATTTGGATCAGGTCTCCTTTTAAGAAAATGCAAGGTCTGTCATGGCCCATCTCAAAAACGACATTGTTCAGCATTCTTACACACAGCTGTTCCCAATGTGTATTTATGAACAAAGAGGCATGAATGAATCTCCTTTGTAATTTGTTTAAAACATGTCTAGGAAATCACAAATCACCAAACAAATAACCACTCTGGTGGTGTGAGACTTCTCATGCACAATTTATTCCTTGTTGATGCCCAGAAGTAGATGTCTAAATTTCATATTAAAAGAAAAATAGCTTTTAAATTTTATTACGTTTATTGACCCCCTCGCCTTCACAGTATCCTTCATTTTTATTTAGTTCTAGAAGAGCAGCCATTTTTCCCTTAACAACAGCTGACTTCAGATGGGAAACACAAAGCAGGCCAGAGATCGTCATTTTCCGTTAGTAGCTGGGGGGAATAAAGACTCCTGTAAGCCTTAGGGACGTATCCCAAAAGGAAGTGTGTAGCTAGCTAGGCACTTCTTAGGCTTACTCTTAAGATCTTTTATCCTGTGAACCTCTCGCTGGTGATATGTTCTGTTCCCAGGATGACTGGCCAACAAGGGGGGAGAGGCTGCCCCAACGCCCGGGATTCGCATCTGAATTCTCTCTCATTCCACTCCAGTCCTTCAACCAGGACAGATGTCCAAGCCAGCCTGCGCATAGGCCTACAAAGGCGCTAACTGGTGCCCCGACCTCGGACAAAGCCGACGCCATATTCAACAAAGGTCCACTTACATAATGCATCCAGGTACGTCTTGAGATACAGACATATTGCCAGTTCTTTTCCTCCGAGTCAAGTAAACTCTTCCACATTTTCCAATTCGAACTCCTAATTCTCAAATGAGCATCCCTTTGTTTCTTTCCCTGCCTCGTGGCCGCATGCCATCTTTTGTGATAGTCCCAGACAAACAAAGTCTTCATTGAATATTTCATTTAAACACTAGAGTTCCTCCCCAGTGTGTGATAAATAAAAGTGACTGCCATTGTAGCTGAATTATAGTGCAAGAAGTCCTTATTTTGTTTTGTGTCTAATCTGGGACTAATTTCCAGATTTTTGCTGAGTCACGTGTCATGTCTCCTCGCTCGCAAGTGCTTCCTTAACACAAGATACCTATGATAAATTTTGGAAACCAGCATTGAAGTAAATTTGATTTTAGCCAGCTCTCTCCTATTGTGAGAGATAGGAGTGGTCGACGTGTGGCCAAGTTGCCTTGCCTTATCCCAGGCCATTCAACGTCCACTTGTGAATAAATAATGTAAATCAATCAGCTGGTTTTCAATGGCGACCTTCTAGAATAAAAATAACCAAATCAATCCTTTTTATAGTTATCTAAGGTAAGTCAGAAGCTTCTAGTTCCATTTTTTCCCTTTAATATTTTTCCTTTACGTATTTGTTATCACAAGGCCGGCCCCAAAACGTAAGAATTTGCTGTTCCTTTATTTAGCTACAAGATGAATCAAGTAAGAATCCTGAATGTCTTAGTAAATTCAAATCTAAAAGACAAAACGGATGATGTTAACACAGATTCATGTGCATCATTAACTGGCACTTATAAAGTAAGTGCGGGGATTCATTGTTGGTGACATTTCGATGGTCATAAACGAGAAATGCCTTGTTAATGGAGATGTACCCAAGAATCGGCACAATTAAATTGAAATCTTAAAACTATCCCTGCAGAGAATGTTCATGTGTCAACAGGGTAAAAACATATGTACCATAGAATTCAATGATTAATTTACAACAAACGATATTGCATTTATCGTGTTTCGACAATCTCTTTTTTTTCAGCTCAACGAAATGGTGTTTATGGGCAGGTGGATCAAAGTCTGTTGGAACCAATCAGAATTACGTTTTCAGTTGTCGGTTCTTAAATTGATTTTGCTCAGAAACAGCAGTTGACGATAAGTTGAGGACATAAGAAATCAGGCTTGGAACTGCGGTCTGAGCATGAAGGATGCAGTCTTTGCCCACCGTCACCAGTGAAGTACATCCACCAGAGAGAGAGAGAGAGGAGTTACAAGGATTAGGATGTCTCAAAGATTTGTTAGTCCATCCGAGGAGACATGGAGACATCGTGCGCTCACTTATCTGTAGGACCAGGTTTTACTGTGCATTCACAGTGTCCTAATGATTTTATCTAGCTTTCTTTTAAACTCTTCTACACTGTTGCTGTTTACAACTAATGGTGGTAGCTTTTTCCACGTGTCACATATCTTGTATGTAAATAAGTTCCCACAATGGGAGGTGTTGTATCTCTTAAGTTCTAGGTTCCATCCATTATTTCTTGTCTGGTATTCATTTAGTGTAGAGAGAGAGAGAGAGAGCAAAGATATGCAGAAGAATCCAAGAAAGGAGAATATCATAAATCATTTCTAAAACGGAGACATTCGTAATATTAGATTTTTACACAAATCTGCCTTCAAGACACCTTTCTTTTTAGGTTTTGTAATACGAATCCACGGAAACAATTATTCAGCAAATAGAAAATCATCTAATCACAGGAAGTTTACAACAGTATGTCTAGTTTGGTGTTACCCGAAAGTTTCCATGAAAAGTTGAGCTTAGGGAGGAGTTATGCAAGCTCTTGAGGTAGTCCGTCTCATTCAGAAGCATTGCCTGCGAGCACAGGTTAAGAGACCCAACAACAGGTGCTAGGTTACAAATAGAAGATACTTTTTGTGTTCCTATTTTTCGTTTTTCTGGAAGACCTTTCATTTTTGTGGAGGACCAATTTATTCAGGAATGACCCGACAAATTTCATGTAGTGGCTAGATTAATGGGTATAGCTCATAGCAGCAGTCATTATTAGATCATTTTTAGTGAAGCTCTGAAGTGTTCCCACACTTGCCTTGAAGTTGTGTCACAACACGCTCACGTCAAACATACATTTCTTTGAGGCATTATTTAGACATTATAAATCTCGTGGTAACTGGGGAAAGGATAAGTTCGGGAATAAGTAAAAATAAGCTACATTTCACTGTAAAGCAAAAATACAGTATTGTCACCTTGTAGGTCCTCGGTAATGGAAACCCCTTTGCAGGCATCGCGACGAAGGCATTTCACTCTGCAGTAACCTGAAATGCAAGACGTTTCTTAATATTTTACTGACTTTTTTTTTTTAATGAATCATAGCGTCGTTATCAAAATTTTATCACAAGGTATCAGTGGTGAATAAGATAGGAATATTGTTCGGAAAGTATAGCACGTAACGACTCAAATATTCTTTAACATGCCTGAAACTCCACTAAGAAAGTTAGTCATAAGCTCATTACACACAAACACACAAACACACACACACATATATATATATATATATATATATATATATATATATATATATATATATATATATATATATATATATATGATAATAATCACATCGAACCATGATCCATTTATATATCAATTCAAGCTACAAATGTCCTTTAATATCTAAATTCACTTTACCTCCCAAATGATATATTTTCATATATGTACCGAAGGGGAATTTTTTTTAGTTGATAATAATTTCGTCCCCCCATGGGATCGAACCACCGTCCAAGTGGACGGGGACGAAATCAGGACAGTCAGTGACGCTATCCAATCAGCCAACAGAGACGCTACAAGTTCATATCGATTCTGACCTTACAAATCACCCTCGATCTCGGTGCTTTCGTAATTAGAATCGATATGAAACCCCGTCTACCATGTTAGCCAATTCGAAGCGTTTGACAGCACGTAGCCTTTGTTATGAATTAATTATCACATCGAACCGTGATCCAATTATATATCAATTCAAGCTACAAATGTCCTTTAATATCTAAATTCACTTTACCTCCCAAATGATATATTTTCATATATGTACCGAAGGGGAATTTTTTTTAGTTGATAATAATTTCGTCCCCCCATGGGATCGAACCACCGTCCAAGTGGACGGGGACGAAATCAGGACAGTCAGTGACGCTATCCAATCAGCCAACAGAGACGCTATAAGTTCATATCGATTCTGACCTTACAAATCACCCTCGATCTCGGTGCTTTCGTAATTAGAATCGATATGAAAACCCCGCCCCGTCTACCATGTTAGCCAATTCGAGCGTTTGACAGCACGTAGCCTTTTGTTATGAATAACAAAAGGCTACGTGCTGTCAAACGCTCGAATTGGCTAACATGGTAGACGGGGTTTCATATCGATTCTAATTACGAAAGCACCGAGATCGAGGGTGATTTGTAAGGTCAGAATCGATATGAACTTATAGCGTCTCTGTTGGCTGATTGGATAGTGTAACTGACTGTCCTGATTTCGTCCTTGTCCACTTGGACGGTGGTTCGATCCCATGGGGGGACGAAATTATTATCAACTAAAAAAAATTCCCCTTCGGTACATATATGAAAATATATCATTTGGGAGGTAAAGTGAATTTAGATATTAAAGGACATTTGTAGCTTGAATTGATATATAAATGGATCACGGTTCGATGTGATAATTATTCATAACAAAAGGCTACGTGCTGTCAAACGCTCGAATTGGCTAACATGGTAGACGGGGTTTCATATCGATTCTAATTACGAAAGCACCGAGATCGAGGGTGATTTGTAAGGTCAGAATCGATATGAACTTATAAGCGTCTCTGTTGGCTGATTGGATAGCGTCACTGACTGTCCTGATTTCGTCCCCGTCCACTTGGACGGTGGTTCGATCCCATGGGGGGACGAAATTATTATCAACTAAAAAAAAATTCCCCTTCGGTACATATATGAAAATATATCATTTGGGAGGTAAAGTGAATTTAGATATTAAAGGACATTTGTAGCTTGAATTGATATATAAATGGATCACGGTTCGATGAGATAATTATTCATAACAAAAGGCTACGTGCTGTCAAACGCTCGAATTGGCTAACATGGTAGACGGGGTTTCATATCGATTCTAATTACGAAAGCACCGAGATCGAGGGTGATTTGTAAGGTCAGAATCGATATGAACTTATAGCGTCTCTGTTGGCTGATTGGATAGCGTCACTGACTGTCCTGATTTCGTCCCCGTCCACTTGGACGGTGGTTCGATCCCATGGGGGGACGAAATTATTATCAACTAAAAAAAATTCCCCCTTCGGTACATATATGAAAATATATCATTTGGGAGGTAAGTGAATTTAGATATTAAAGGACATTTGTAGCTTGAATTGATATATATCATATATATATATATATATATATATATATATAATTATACATATAGTATATATATATATGTATATAGATATATATATTTATATATACTATATATAATGTGTGTGTGGTTGAAAAATGCTCAACAACTTCGTCTGGTATAGTGGACCTATTCTTGGAACGGTTATTCATAAAGGTTCCAAGAGGTCCAATGGCGGACGAAATTGTTGAGCTTTTATAAATTACTTACATTTTCCATTGTCTTATGTGGAATACAACTGAATGATATATCATCGTGTTCAAGAAGCTTATCAGTATCTCATACAAACATATATACATATATATATATATATATATATATATATATATATATATATATATATATATATATCGAGCGCCAAATGTCCTTTAATATCTAATTTGCTCTACCTCAGAATTAATATATTTTCATATATGTTAACCAAAGGGGAATTTTTAGTCGATAAGAAATTTGTTTTAAGGCTTCACTGTGTGTCCTGAATTTGTTGGGTTCGATGGTTCGTGTCCGTGAGCCGACAAATTTCTTATCCACTAAAAACTTCCCCTTCGGTTAACATATATGAAAATATATTAATTACGAGGTAGCGCGAATTAGATATTAAATGACATTCGTAGCTTGATGTATGTATATGAATCACGGTAATGTGGTACGACTCATAATCTATATATATATATATATATATATATATATAATATATATATATATATATATTTATTTATATGAGTGTTTGTGTGTGTGTGTGTGCTTTAATCTTACATGGTGATGTCACTCCCTGTTCAGTTGTTAGAATGAAGCTGTCGATGATTTTGGTGTTTGGCAGGATACTATCAGTGTAGCGAACGGCGTCGATGGCTGGCAGGAGTGAACTCCATATCAGCATCAGCGCCAGCCGTCTGTGGCCTCCTGTCTCCATGCTCGTATTTCTAACCTGAAGGAGTCATTAGAATGAATCCTACTATTGTGAGGGAGAGGAGGAGAGTTAAGTCCTTCCACACTACAGTAAAATGTCATGAACACACAGGAACCCTATCGTATGCATTTAACAAACATTGAAAACAAGTTAACGTATTCAGAGAACGGACCTTTGGCAAGCGCTGGATAATCGAATGAAGTACTGGTTAGTACTATAGTAGATTCACACCAACTGTGTATTTGACGTCTAGCCCAGTCCCTTACGATGCTCCTGATTGATTGTTGATAAGCCAGTGACAGGGCTGGAAACTCTCAGTCTCTCTCGAGAGTTCACATAGGTAGGAACTATGTTCCACCTCTCCTGGGGTATACATCTTTTAGGAGAGGTGGAATATACATCCTGCCTATGTGAACTCTAGAGAGAGACTGAGAGCTTCCAGCCTGTGATTGGCTTATCAACAGCCAATTAGGAGCGTCGTAAGGGACTGGCCTAGACGTCATATGCACGGTTGATGTGAATCTACTCTAGTACTACCAATATGTCTTTGACTTTTATTCAGCCTGTTTTTGTGATGCGTGCGCGATTTGTTACCGACATAAGCTTATGGCATCAATTACTGTTGTGTGGCCACACCCTCCTAAAGTACTGTGTTTTGCTGAAGGACAAGTTAATTTCATTTTGCTTCCGAATTGTTGGAAGAAGTTAGAAATTCTCTCTCTCTCTCTCTCTCTCTCTCTCTCTCTGGTTTCACGGTCACAATAAAATAAAAACAGATTAACCAAATATCACGTTGGAAAATTATATATATTTATTATATATATATATATATTATATATATATTATAAAGTAATTCGGAAATTAGGGTAGGCACTGACCTCGTGTCGTTTATTATATTACAAGATCCTCGTGCACACACACACGCATGTATACATGTAAATATATATATATATATATGCAGAAGCTAGGTACTATGTCGTACCTCTTAAGTAAATGGGGATTCAGTCCACAATAATGTAAAATCCTTTAAAGTACAGAAGGATTCTGCATCATTGTGGATTGTATCCCCATATATATATATATATATATATATATATATATATATATATATATATATATATATATATATATATATAGATAGATATATATCTATATATATTATATATATATATTACGCCCCCTTTATTCCCTAAACTACACAAACTGGGAACTCTTACCTGTTGCCAACGGTGCCCTGTCTGTAAGATGTCACGAGGCTTATTAAGACTGCGTAAATATAAAAAAATATCATTTATTTCCCAAAGCAATTGGTTATAACAAAGAACAAAATGATTAACAAGTCATAATGGCATAAATACCCAAATCTGCCCATAAAGAAAACCAATAAGATAACATTCTACCTTCCGGACTAAGGTTCACTCTCTAACCCCAAACAAGTCACATTGTCTAGTATTCGTCAGTTATCAGTTTAGAGAATCCCATTCCTAATCAACCATGGAATCGGACCCATCTTTTCGATGGGCGTTTTCTCCCGACACTTCAAGCAACCGCTTGTTCTCTCCTTTGCACAAAGAATGCGTCTTCCACAAGTACCCTGAACCAGTAGGCCTGTAATACGCGTACAAACGAATGCACATGCCTCGCAAACGGGGAACGACCTCTGAGACAAGTTGCTTGTTCAGCAAATACCCTTCTCTCCCATGTGAACTTTGCAGTGTACCACCCCTTGTCTCTAGGCGAGCAGAGCTATGTGACTTTATTATTATATAAAACACTTTTAAACATATTATTAGCCATTCCCCCTCTTTCAACCTCTTTAGAGGAGCTCGGCTACCCCCATGCTAGCACCCGCCTAGCTCTAGACACACAAGCGTCTTACAATATATATAAAACCAGAGGCTGGCTCAAAAAAGAAAATAATGCACTCCCGTCTCACACCATATCGGCAACTAATGCCATCAATGTACCACATGACTTAGAGCCACCTCCGTTGCCGGAGCACTTGTGCTTCGTCGAATGCATAAAAGTTTAAGGACTCCAAGTACACAAATGGCGATCAGTATAGCGCCTAACATGATCATTACTATTGGTATAGTATAGCGGTCATCGAAAAAAAAAGGTTCATCTTCAAAAAACCCCACTATCTTCGAGTGGCGGGACAGTAATGGACTCCACTGTGGGCGGGATTCGAACCGCCTTATGGCTTCCGTGTAGGTGTCGGTGAAACACCTTTATCGACGAGTTGTAGACACGCCGACTAAGTACCATGAAGAAGTCTGTAAGAATCCTGCAGGAACTGCCAAACAGCTGGGATCCCTGTAGAATGAGCGAATTGTTGTAGCAGAACAGGTCGAGTACGTAACCCAACTCGAAACAACTCAGCACGCGCCATTATTCAGCGTCTGCGACCCTCGTGAGTGTATCCAACACCCTCCCGTCGCGAAACTGTAGATTCGACGTTTTCTACTGAAGTAAACGTGGTCACCAACCGACCCCGTATTCTATGCAAGTGCTACTCGCACCCGCCTCATCGAAGACTGTAGACTCCTGGTTTATCCCAGAAATTATATCGAAGACATCTCATCCTTAGCCAAGGCAGTCCACAAAAATGCCCTTCGTGTGTAGACTTGACTCAATCTCTGGTACTGTAGAACGAAGTCGTCTCCCTTGGCATCCTCGCGTAGAGTTTGGGAATTCTTCCAAAGTCATTGTGTGTCCGTATTTAAAAGGTCTACATGGTCATAAAATAACTAAAGTCTTTGTTTTACCCCACAAATTCGTCACTAATTAATATATTCAATCTACTAATCAAATATTAGAAAAAGAAAAATTCCTCGCTAAACCAAATAATCTTTACCTACTGAATTCTCACAAATAATCCCATAACTGACAAACACACTCTCAAAAGAGAACTCATAAAGTCTAACAGTAAAAACCCCTTTATGGTTTATATAACTAGCCTCCATAAAATATAATGCCGAACACCCCTTCTATCCAACCCACATACCCTGACAAATTATATCTTCTATCTAAAAGATAAATGCTATTTAGAGCTTAACCCTCATTGCAACATCACTCGTAAGAAAAGAAAAAGAAGAGAGAAAAAAAATAAAAATAAATAAATAAATAAAAATAAGATAATACAACAATAATTGTAAGTGAACTTTCCCCTCCCCATTACACAGTGCACATAAGAGAAAAGAAAAAGAAAACCATCAGTTGTTTAATCATCTCGGACGACGGTAGAAAGAAAAAAACATATATAATTCAACATCTTTTCCCAAAACGGAATGTGTACCGTTACAGAATCGTGCTAGCGCAGCAACCCTATCGACAAGAAAAAAAAATCCCCTTATATGACACGTTCTCGTGAAATGTCATAATCGGCACTCTCCGAAAAACCGTGCAAATCCCCAAGTCATCAATTCCAAAGGGAAGGTTTGCAACCGGACTCCTTACAGCAACTTCAGCAAAAAAGAAACCCACCTATGAACACGTCAGGTGCTTAGCATTGCAGCATAATCAGACTCGCGACGCTAGAAACTCATGATTCTCAAAAAAAAAATGTTTAGTACTGATCTTCGTAAGCATACCCCCCAGAACCATCTCATTATACATAAACCATCATCTTAATAATAAAACCACTCAGGTGACATAAATAATTCCTCTATTTAATTACTGACCCCACGCTAAAAAAAACCACCCGTTGTTTTCTCAGCTAAAGCAAACATTTGCCGAAAAATATTAACACGAAATCTTACGCCAAAACGCCGCAGACTTACATACAAATAAGAGAGAAAAACATTCGAAGGAAACAAAGGAGAAGGAAAAAACAAAAAAAAATTGCCAAAGCCCATTCTGTCATCAAATTACAAAAACAGATAACAAGAAAAAAAAGGAAAAAATGAATGCAATTGCGCGATCATATATTAATTGCCACAACCAATTCTTTTCAATTTCGAGGTATGTGTTAGCTTCGACTGACCTGCTCGTTCATTTAAAACTACAAACCTATTTCCAATTTTCTCTTCAATGACTTTTAAAAGGACCTTCAAACTTCGGGCCTAGTTTGTAATTTAACTCATTTCTCACGATAAGTTTTAAAAATACCTTATCACCGACATTGATCTTGGGATCAGATGATTTTACTAATACTCTTTTGAACCATATCTCTGGTTGTGGGACTCGAGATACGGCTAAGACATGCGTGTCTCTCTCTCGCTGTGGATATCAGCGCGTTCAACTGTATCCTCCCCCTGGTGAGGCTGTAGTTAACAAATCAAATGTGCCTCGCGCTGGATAACCAAACAAGCTTCAAAAGGGGACATTTTAATTGAATCGCTGACCATGGTGTTAATGCTATGTCTAACAACGTTAATAATATCTGTCCCCCCAATTTCTATCATTACCACCTACCGTTTTTTCTGAGCGCTTCGAGCACTTTCCTGTTCGCTCGTTCGCACAACCCATTAGCTCGGGTCTGTATGGAATAATTGTTACTTTCTGTATTCCCATGATTCAGCTAAACACTCCAAGGTTTTGTTCACAAATTCCCTCCCATTGTCGGTTAATAGAACTTCGGGTGAACCGTATCTGCAAACGATACCATTGAAAAATGCTATGGCTACTTCTTCGGCCGTTTTATGCTTAAGTGGGAAAATTTCTACTATCCTTGTAAGTTCATCTATTATCACTAGCAAGTACTTGTTCGCGTATCTAGACTCACAAAAATTCCCTAAGACGTCCATATGTAAGCACTGAAAAGGTTTTACTCGGTATAGGATACGATCCTAATTTGCATGACGTTGTCCTAGCTGGCTTACATGCGTTGCACACCGCACAATTCCTTACGAAACAAATTTCCACATCTTTACCCATATTTTTCCTCCAAATGTATTTAGCCCGAACCTCATCATAAGTTTTTTCTATTCCCAAGTGAGGACTACCGAACCTGCAATGAACTATATCTAAAACCACTGGAATTAGGACTTTCAGAATTACGATCTGTGTCGTATCTCCTTTACTTTCACTGGTTCTCAACTTATATTTTAATTTTCCTAACCAACAGATTTCCTTCTAACTCCAAACCCGAAAAAGGCAAGCTATAACGTTTCTTGACTAATTCCCTCTCAGAAATGCTTTCGCATCTGCTAAGACCTCGTCTTCATCTTGCCTTTGTCTATGAGGGGTATATCCCACTTGTATGGCTTCGTTAGTGACCTGCGCGACTTGGAAACCTTCGCGTCATGAAAACTCCTGCTCAGAGCGTCCGCGACAACATTAAATTTGCCCTCTATATATTTGAGCTTTGCATCAAATCTCTGATAGTTAGAAACCATCGAGCTCTTTTGGGAGACAAATCGGGTTTATTAAAAAGATCGAGTAACGGTTTGTGGTCTGTAAGGACTTCTACTTTATTCCCCATCAGTAACATTTTAAAATGAACTAAGCTCGACACTATGCAAAGGCTTCCTTATCTATGGTGGCCATGGACTTCTCGTTACTACTGCTTTTGTCCTGAACTTCCTGCTATAAAAAGCTATAGGATGAAATTTCCCATCAAACTTTTGCATAAGGCATGCACCTATGCCTTCCTGGCTTGCATCAGTCACTAATGTAAAAGGTTCCTTAAAATCGGAAAACTTCAAAACCGGGGGATTCATTAGCGCATCTTTAAGCTTTTGAAAACTCTCCGCCTGGGATTCCTTCCATTGAAATTGAACGTCTTCCCGCAACACATCAGTTAGGGGGAGCTGCTATGTTAGAAAACCCTTTACGAACCTCCTGAAGAAACCGGCGATACCCAGGAATGACTTAATCTCTTTCTTTGATCTGGGGGTGGGGTGCGAAATTCGCTATTTGCTTTGACTTTATCGTCATTTACTCTAACCCCTTCCTTAGATATGACGTGACCTAGATATGTGATCTGCTTTTTCAAGAACGAACACTTGGCTAACTTGATTTTCAACAACCCCGCTAATCTAAGCCTATTAAGTACTTCTGTAAGCACTTCCAGGTGTTGCGCGATCGTGTCCGTTGCGATCAGGATGTCATCCTATATACACAAAAACATTTTTGCCCAATAACCCGTGCAAAACTGTGTTCACCAACCTGTGAAAAGTCATCGGACTGCCCGATAAAACCGAAAGGCATTCGCGTAAATTCATAGTGTCCCTTGGGCACTGAAAAGGCGGTATATTCCTTGCTACTCTCGCTGAGAGGGACCTGTAAGAAACCTTGCGCCAAATCAATTGAGCTATATTATGTCCCCCAATTTCGACAAAAAGATCTGGTATGCACGCAACTGGGTAGCGTCATGGGATCGTTTTTCTCATTTAAACGTCTAAAATCGACGCATCACACGGATCGAACCGTCTTTCTTAGGTACCGCTAACAAGGGAAAGTTGTAAGGAGACACAATGGGGCTAATGATTCCTTCTTCTTCCCATCTATTAACTTCTTTCTCTTACCTGTTCTCTGATTTTGAAAGGTATGCGATATGCAGGAATATAAATAGGTTTTGAGTTGCTCTCCCAAATTTACCTTATGCTCTAACACATTAGTCAACCCCAATTTATCACCTTGCAAGGCTACGTATCCCCAAATTCCGCCAAGAGCCCCCCCCGCTTATCGCTTCAACGTGTTCGCTATAATCGCATTAGCCAAATGTTCACTAAATGTTTTGTTTCCTTGATTGTATTTCTGCCTCCGAAAAACTCAGGTTTCCCCTCTACGATAGACACAGAACCACTATCGCAGTTCCAATCATCGGAAGTCTACTATATATGTATTTTCTGGTATCTCCTAACTGTATCATTACAGATTAATAGCGCCACCCACGTAACCCCCATTCTTGGATACACTGTTCACCGATGCCATGCTAACAACTCCCCTGAGCTTTTCACTGTTTTCAATAACACACACATCTGTGGGTTTTCTCATTTCCTTCAATTTATTTAACTTTTTACCATAACCTTTGAACCTGGTAGTAACATAATGTCTTCAAATAAAACACCTCTATATTTTGTGGTTAGTATCTCCCCTTGCCACCGCCCATACAAATTACCACCCTCAGTATTATCCCTAGCATTGTTAGTATCAGAAACAACATCCATATTAGTATCATCACCAGTATTGTTAGTATCATTGTTACCACTGTGAACTCTGATAGAACCCCCGTAATCATCTCCCAGATCACCAAGTGTGTTTTAACATTACCTTTCCCCATAACACTCGTATCACCGCCATTAATACCACGAGCACCTCTCCTCTTTCAATAACCTCCATGTCCTCCATTCTATTCACGTCCTCATATGGTATAAGGTAATTCATTTTCCCGATTGTTACCCATTAGCACCCGCATGGATCGAAATCTTGTGTCCTTCTACAAGCAGGATGACCCAACAAGATTTTATTACCTAAGGCAATTCCTTTTATTACCAAAAAACAAAAAAGGTTCTGTTAACACTCTGTCACCGAGAGACAAACCTTATTTGTCACACCCAGGGTGTTTAATCTATGGGCTTGCACATCACACACCGTCTCCGTAGAGGGCTGCAAAGGGTAATTGAGAACATGGATTGATACAAATTATAGTTCATTAGATTTATTGATGCCCCGGTGTCTATGAAAACCGGGATATCCACATCCCCTACTGTTCCATAGACTATGGGCTTGGGCTCTGGGGCGTCCCCCAAGAGACCACAATGGCATGTACCAATCACCTGTACCCTTTTTGTTGATCGGGCTTCCAAAAATTTCGCCGATCCCTTTGCCCTCTGGTTTAACCCGCCTGGGAAGTTCTCACATTATAATTACCAGAACCTTGCGGTGCAGGCCTCGCATCTCTCCGTATCTGAGATGGACAAGACTGCCAATAATGCTCAGTACTTTTACACATTCCGCAATGATTTAACCCTACACAATTTCTTGGATGTCCTGGTTTATTGCAGTTGAAACAACGCAACTGCTGTTGCTTTTGATCGATCGATCTTTTGTTATACTCAACTTTTGCACACAGACGATGAGGAGAAAGTTCCGTGTCTCTCTGTACTCTATCCCTCGGGCTTGTCCCGTTAAAAATTGTGCTATCTACGGTGGGGGACATTTAGACCTGTGTTTATCTATTTGGGTATAAAAGTAATTCTTCGTCTGAGGTAGGCTCAACCTTTTCATCAAAGCTATCCACTATTGCATCGGGTACCTCGTGTAAGAGCAGGGAAAAATAGATCAGTTATGAACATTATTTAGAGGGAGATTATCCTGTAACCCATTTAGATGTTTTCAATTTTCCTACCCAATCTGCCACTGCGTCAAACAGCTTTGAACTATGTTCTACAAGGCTATTAGTGCCTTTCCATAGTTTATAAAGACCTCGAAGGTCTCTCACCATATCTCCGTGTTCCTTTGAGCCATATGCTGTTTTCAAAAATGCTTGCAAGTCTGTCCAGGTACGACATTTTGTAAATTGGAAACTCCTTTGACCTATGACTGAGGTCTCCCTTATTGAAATCTAGCAAAGCTTTCGCCTCTCTGAATGCCTCTACATCGTCTACTATATTCTTTCCCGCTAAATAGTTATTAACTCCTTCTATGAAAATATTCACAGGTTGTGACAAAGCGCCATCCACAATCCCTTTGAACGGGCTGACCCCCGCAGAAATGTTCGTCACGTGATGTAGTAGCGTCGTCGGTTTAGTATCTGCCCATTTTATCTTGTTTCCCAAGGCTGTTCCCCGATCTCAATAAACATCAATGTATTTATATACACTAAACCCAATCAGAAAAAAAAATTTTTTCCAACAAACAGATAACAAAAGGTAAGCGTGTCCCGTCCCAATCACAAAATCAACCCCACGAAAATGACAATAAAAAAAATAATAATAACAAGGAAGGGATAGGAAAAGAAAGAACGCAAGGTGTTTCCGAGCTAACTCGCCTCTCTCTCTCTCTCTCTCTCTCTCTCTCTGGCACGACTTGCCGCAAAAATCCCACTCAGGTAAGTTCGCCACACACAAACACAAGGAACATGAACAAGAACAATAGGTTAAAGAAAATCCATAAAACAAAAAGACGAAAAAAAAATAAGAAAGAAAAAAAACTCGAAAATACACTTACGTCTTCATATGACCGTAAACCAAATTCACATACACCGCAAACATGCGCGAACTGCGAAACTAAACTTTTCTCCCCCCCCTTTTCTCTCTTTTTAAACACCTTTATTCCGTAATCTCAAGAAATCAACTGACTTGGCTTGGGAGAGGAAGACTGTCCGAGGAACAGCTTCTCTCTGTCGAATCAGCAGTAATGACCCTGAGTTGCCTGTGACATGATTAATAACCCCTTCTCCTATCAAAATAAAAACCGAAACCCCCTATTTCTAACTGGTCACCAGTCCCTTCGGAGCGTACCTACAGCTTGAAAAATATATAAAAAGCCTTTACCGCGGCCACCACTATTACGCCCCCTTTATTCCCTAAACTACACAAACTGGGAACTCTTACCTGTTGCCAACGGTGCCCTGTCTGTAAGATGTCACGAGGCTTATTAAGACTGCGTAAATATAAAAAAATATCATTTATTTCCCAAAGCAATTGGTTATAACAAAGAACAAAATGATTAACAAGTCATAATGGCATAAATACCCAAATCTGCCCATAAAGAAAACCAATAAGATAACATTCTACCTTCCGGACTAAGGTTACACTCTCTAACCCCAAACAAGTCACATTGTCTAGTACTCGTCAGTTATCAGTTAGAGAATCCCATTCCTAATCAACCATGGAATCGGACCCATCTTTTCGATGGGCGTTTTCTCCCGACACTTCGAGCAACCGCTTGTTCTCTCCTTTGCACAAAGAATGCGTCTTCCACAAGTACCCTGAACCAGTAGGCCTGTAATACGCGTACAAACGAATGCACATGCCTCGCAAACGGGGAACGACTCTGAGACAAGTTGCTTGTTCAGCAAATACCCTTCTCTCCCATGTGAACTTGCAGTGTACCACCCCTTGTCTCTAGGCGAGCAGAGCTATGTGACTTTATTATTATATAAAACACTTTAAACATATTATTAGCCATTCCCCCTCTTTCACCTCTTTAGATATATATATATTTATATATATATATATATATATATATATATATATATATATATATATATATCTCACCCCCCCTTTTTATTAAACTACACAAATTAGAAACCCTTACCTGTTGTCTGCAATCATGTCTTTAGGCTATTAAGATCTCGTAAGTATAAAATTATATTATTTATTACCCAAAGCAGTTGAATATAAAATAGAACAAAATGATTAACAAGTCATAATGACAGAAAACCCAAATCTGCCCATAAAGAAAACTAGTAAGTTAACATTCTACCCTCCTGACTAAGAATTCACTCCCAGACCCAAAATGTCAATAAGTTCATCATATTAGTCAGGTTAGAGATTCCCGTCTCTAGTACCATGGAATATAACCCATCTGTAATAAAGATAACAATGGATAAAAGATACACTTCACACATCACTTTTCAAAGTATTTAGGTAAAAGAAGGTATTTCACACTTCTCTCTCTTTCAAAGGTAACGGTTTTCTAAGTCTTACAAAATATGCGTCATACCTTTACGATGGGGTTTTCTCTCTCGACACTTGGCGTGTACCACCTGACCTCTTTGTGCTCACCGAAAGGAATGTGACTTTCGCAAGTGCCTTGGACTATTAGACCTGTAACATCCGTACAAACGAATGTACATGCTTGACTACAAGACAAGCAATCTCTCGGTTAAACGCTTACGTACTCAAATTCCTTTACTCATGTAAGCTGCCCTTACAGCTCAGCTTGTCTCCAAGCACGACATGATATGTGATTCATTAACATTACACACTTGTAAGATATATATATATATATATATATATATATATATATATATATATATATATATATATATGCCAACTCTCCTAAATGGAAGCGAAATGTGAATAAATACGAGGGAAGGAAAGAAGGGTGGGAGCTGCAGAAACTAACTTTATGTATTACAGTGTCATAACGAAATATTATAAAGTTAGGAAGCTGAGTTCCTGATAATCTCCGGCATTTCTTAGCTTTTCCTCTCCTTTCAGTCTTATGCACCAGAAGAAGCAAGCAGGCATGAAGAACTCTGTAGAATGGTGGACAAATTAGTAAGAAATGCAAAGATAAATGAGGATAAGAAAGTTGCATCAGTTTGTAAGGAAAACCCAAAAGAATTTTTTCGCATGTTAATAGTAGGAAACCATAGGTCCCTTAAGGGACAATAGAGAAACCCTGGTGAACTCAGACTGGGAAAAAGCAGTTGTTGAATAAGTTTTTTACTAGTTTTTTCACAATTGAAGACACTACCTCAATACCTGAACCAGCTATTAAACACGAAGGGTCGGAACCGTTGGACAAAATAGTATTTACAGAAAAGGACATTAAAAACAAGGAGATTTCAGCAAGTTGAAATCTCCTGGCCCAGATGGGATTCACCCATGAGAAATAAAAGAGCTAAAAGAGGAGATAGTTCCTCACCTATATGAACTACAGATAAAGTCCCCGTAGGGGGCCAGTGCCGTCAGTTGACCTTATGTGGTGCACTGTAGGCTTTACTTTAGGTTCTTCGCAGCGTGCCTTCGGGCCCTAGCTGCAACCAATTGCGTTCCTTTTACTGTACCTCCTTCCATATTCTCTTTCTTCATGTTACTTTCCACCCTCTCCTAACACTTGATTCATAGTGCAACAGCCTGGTTTTCCTTCCGTTATACCTTTCAATCTTTTTACTGTCAATTTCCATTTCAACACTGACTGACCTCATAGGTCCCAGTGCTTGGCCTAAATCCTACATTCAACTCGATACAGAAAAAGTGCAGAACAACGAAAGACATCAAAAGGATGGAAACTAGGTAATGTGCCCCAGTTTACAAAAAAGGCCCAAGAGAAGAGTCAAGAAATTATAGACTTATCTGTCTAACGTCGGTCGTTTGTAAGATTTTTGAGTTCATAATTGCAGATCAAATTGTGGGTCACATTGACAGTATCAACGGGTTGTTATATAGCTAACACGGCTTCAGACAAAACAGATCCTGCCTATCAAACCTCTTAGAGTTTTTCCATAACATGCTTGGCATTTACGACAGCAGTAGAGCAATAGATATACTCTACTTAGATTTCCAAAAGGCTTTTGACAAAGTTCCACACAAGAAACTAATGACAAAAGCTAGCTTTAGGAATTGTAGGAGAAATAGTAAACTGGGTCGAAATCTGTAAAAAAAAAAAAAAAAAAAAAAAGGAGTCGTAATAAATGGTGAAGAATCAGGATGGGCAGAGATGTGACAAGCGAAGTCCCTCAGGTTTCTGTCTTTGGCCCGTTCACGTTTTTTATTTACATTAATGACCTGATGTAGGCTTAATTTACAGGGCCGCCAAATGTTTGCAGATGACCCCCCACCCAATTTACATGTAATAAAACAGGCAACCCCAGGATACATTGAAAATGTTTTTAAGAAATGATCTTAAGAAAATGGGAGAGTAGGTGCAAAAAAGATGGCAAACCGCCTTTTAACTTTGGATCAGTTGTAGTGTTTACAAATAGGAACAAACAACCCTCAATGCACTAACCTGCCTGCTTAGGGAAAGACATAAATAGTATAGAACAAAAGAAGAGGAACCTTGGAGTCATTATTACCCAAGACTTAAACTCCCAAAAACAATGCATCAAAAAAGCCTTGAAAGAAGGGCACATGAAAACTAGTGGGATGCAAAGAAAGAGGCAGTTTCAAATACAGAAACAAGGCAACGGTGGCTGCCAGGCTCAACACCATCAATTGTTAGACCCTCATCTTGAATAGTTTTAGTACCGTTTTTGGGTCACTAACTGCTAAGAACGGAACATAAATAGATTTGAGAAAGGTGCACAAGCAAGAGCATCCAAAAGTTTAATTCCAATCCATCCAGAAAAAATAGGTTTTCCTAAAGAAAACGACTAAAGAGCATGAACATGTATTGGGCATAGAAACACAACGATTGCCGAGGACGTATCTTCATAGAAACATTCCTTCCGTTGGGTGGGTAGTGCCGTCAGTTCACCTCATGCGGTGCACTGTAGGCATTATCTAAGGTTCCTTTGAAGCGTGCCCTGCCGGTCCCCTAGTTTGCAACCCCTTTTGTTCCTTTTAACTGTAGGCTATCTCCTTTCACATTGATCTTTCTTCCATCTTTACGTTTCCACCCCTCTCCTTAACAATTGCTATCATAGCGCAACTGCGAGTTTTTCCCCCTCCTGTTACACCTATCAACCCTTTTAACTGCTAGTTTCCATTTCAGCGCTGAATGGCCTCATAGGACCCAATGTGTGGCTGTTGGGCCTTTGGGCCTAAATTCTATATCCATATCCCCAATAGAAAAACATTCACAAATACTAAAACGGCATAACAAAAGTAGACAGTAACCTATTTATGTTCAAACGAAAACCAGAATAAGAAATAATGGATGGCAACTAGAACTGAAGAAGACAAACAACCATCCAATTGCGGGGAACTTCCTTTACAAACTAAACAACAACAGTGTGGAAGGAAGGTTTCAAAGAAGAAAGCTAGACAAAATCATTAGGACACTGAATGAACAGTAAAACCCTGCTTCAAGAGAATAAGTTGAGAGCAAAAAAAAACCGGGGATTTTTCTCCTCCCGGATGGACCTCATAACGTCTTTGAGACATCCCTAATCCTTTAGAACGCCTCTACTTATCCTCCTCAGTTGCTTCCCGAAAGTTCCCTGAATCATTTACAAAAACAAATTGCCTTTGACTTGGTTTCTGAATTTTGTTTTTATCACTTTTTTGTTTCGTTTCCCACCCATTTTTCACCCCTTTTCATTCTAATACCCACTGTTACATAAAGAAACCAGAAGCATCTTAACAGTTTTTTTTCCAAACCTCCCTTTGGATTTGCATTTTGTAGTTCAACCCATCGACACTGTAACTTATCATAAAGGAGAGTTGGCTCATAAAAATCCTTCCATGCATCACGTATTCAGCACTCCACGTGGGCTGCTAAGGTATCTGGTTGCGAAAGTTTTTGGTTTTTTGTAACTTTTTAAGTATTGGTTGCAATTTAAAGAATATTAAACAACAAAATGGTATAAATAAAACACTGGCATTGATCAGCCTCCAGTTGTCCCCGTAAGGAGTTTAGTGCTGCCAAGTGCACCCTCATGTTTGGTGCAATTGTAGGCATTACTTAAGGGTTCTTTGACAGGCATAAACCCTCCCTTCGGCCCATAGATGCAACCCCCTTTCATTCCCTTTTCACTATAATACCGTACTTTCATATTCTCTTGTCTTGCGTCTTGGCTTCCAACCTCTCCCTAAGAAATTGATTGCAGAGTGTGCAAACTGGCGAGGGTTTCCTCCTGCTTAAACACCCTTTCGAACCTCTACTGTCGTTCGATTTCCGTGGTCAGTGCTAGAACGACCCCTCATAGGTCCCAGACTCCCAGTGTTTGTTTTTGGCCTTTGGTCCGAAAGTTCGATATTCAACTCAACCTATCTGTCTAACACGAAAAGAGTTACAAGTTTAGAAATATTTTGATAAGGCTCCAAAGTTCATACCACCCAAGACTTGAACTCCAAGGAATAATATGCTTTCAGTAAGGCATTTTCCCCTCCCTTGGCGTTTCGCCTTGGGTATGAATTCTTTTTGCGTAAGCTTATTTAACAAAATTATTTAAATTTTTGACTCTTTCCGTGTAATAAAAAGAAATTGGACATTGGCATTCACTCCCAAGTACCCGGCGGCTGATCAATGCCATAGAATGTATTGTTTTATTTCCATCTTTGTTTCGTTGTTAAATATTTGGTATATTAATTCGCAAACTATCCGCCCCCCTTGATAATCAGAATAATTCTGGGATACTAATTTCCGTTTGAAGAGACATTCTTAAGCTTTTATGAAACATTAAGGTTGGTCACGATGGACTGGATCTAGAAAAGACCGGTTGTTTCTACGAATGAATAATACATAACTAACAATGGTGAACGAAAACAAATCCACCCCAGTTATTAGGTAATTGTAGTAACATAATATTCGAAGACAAAACTGTAAGGAAAGCTTTCGGGAATATGCGTTTCAGTTGTTTGAAATAGGGGAACCGAACAGATTAACCGAAAGTTATTCACATAACTGTGGAATTGTTTCTTCCATTTTAAGTTAAAGTTCCCATGCTACCGATTGGGTACTTTTTTAAATATTAGTAACAACAGCGGACCATAATAGTGAGGAAAAGTGGTGGATTTCTAAGGAGGCATGATTGCAACACGGGAACTCTACACCTATAAAAAACAACCCCAGTCCAATACAATCATAAGATTTAAGACAAAAAAAGAGGCAAATTGGCTTTGCAACCCGTTTAGTCACATGTTTAATTGGTAATAGTTCCGTTTTAGAGGCCAGGTGCGTTTGACAAATAGAACGTAGCATAGAGCACCGTACCGGGGGGGGGGCTTTCTTAACAGCGTTTTATGCGAGGTAAGGAAAATTCGCTAACACTATAATTTTGTAATCCATAGTCCCAGTCATCTACTGATTAGAGTAATATTTACATGGGAGAGTAAAAAAAAAAGCGTAGAGATGAGCGTAAATATTACCAGTAGATTACCCCACACACACACCACACACACCCACACACAAACACACACACACACACACACACATTATATATATAATATAGTATATATATATTATATTTATAGATATATATATATATTCATAGATATATATATATATGATATATATCATATATATATGTAGGTGTGTGTGTGAATTTTTCTGCAGGTTTTTTCATCACCTTGAAGCTAGAAAACGGTAAAGTGGGTGAAAACTCAATGAAACCGACGGCTCCATCCACGCACGACTGTTGTTTCCGCTAATGGATAAAGAATTTCAAACTGGAAAGTCACATCATGTATTTTGATTCACAGGATTCCAACTTCTGTCACGTTTAGTATTTGAAGAAATGCCTTTGTGGAAAATGGGAAATATTGGTGCTAGGTTAAAAAAGACTATTTAGTTTAATGACCAATTTTGTTTTGTTTTTGTATAGTTTCACTTAAAATAGAATTTTGTCAGTTGTTTCCACGTTCGTTAATCAGTGTTTTCTTATTCTTAACGTTTTAACATAAATTGTATTAATTTTTCTTATCAGACAACTACAGTTAACTTACAATAGGACGGGGTCCAAACGAAATGGAATTAAAAAAAGAGAGAAGAAAAAAGAAAAGAGGTTTTAAGTCCCAAAGCTTTTAAAAATTTAGCTGAGTTTCCATTTACCCCTGACCTTATTATTTTTTTTCGTCTCTCCGGTCCGTCTGGTCGTCCCCGCGAGTGAAAAGTATTGAAACTAGGCGGGCCAGCTTCTTGGTAAAGAATCCTCTGGTCGAATCGTAAAAGTTCGATACATGAAAGCTTGCTAACCATTCAAGGATATTGTGTCCACGACAAAGCACATTAATGTTTATGAGGCCACGGCTGAGCTGTGAATAAAGGAAAACCGACCTTCCTGGTTGAAAAGAGCGGGCCGTGGATTTTATACTTTATATACGATGTTTAATGACTGCTTTCTGTCACGCTAAAACGTTGATGTTTACACTGATAACCTCCCAACAAGGTGGTTTTGATTTGACGATGTGGCGGGAGTGCTTGGAATAGTTCCATGCGCTTTTTCAAAAAAACGTGGGTTGCCAGATTCAGAGTGGTGTATTTCTCTTACAAATATAAGAAAAAAAAAAAAACTGTATGTTTCTCGGAGAACAACCTGTTTCCCCCGTGAATCTCCCAAGTTTCCTCATTCTTTTTTCTTTTTTACTGTTTGTTTTCAACTAATTTCTGCCCATCCTTCACATAAAAAAAAACGCAAAACCTAAGTATTATACCTCGTAGGGGAGGTAAATGGCCGCCGGCCCCCGCCAGTGCAAAACCTCATTTTGTTTGTTTCCCGTTTGGCCAATGTAGGCATTACTGAAGGGTTTATTTTTTGCAGCGTAGCCCTTCGGGCCCCTAGCTGCCAACTACTTTCATTCCTTCCTTTTTACTGCACCTTCATTCATCTATTCTCCTTCCTTCCATCTTACTGTCCCACCCTCTCCTAACAATCCTTGTTTTCATTAGTGCAACTGCGAAAGTGTTTTTCCTCCTGTACAAAGCTCCTTTTAAACCTTGTTTTTAATTGGTCAAATTTCAAATTCCGTTTCCAATTTCAAGCGTTTGAATGGCCTTAGTTGCCCAGTGCTTGGCATAATGCAAAAGTCCTATATAAATCACAAAAGCAAACAAGTACTAACAGTTTGACATGGAGGGAAGTTATACAGAAGTTCACTTTGAAACCGCTGATTAAGAATGAAATGGTATTGACTCTCTTTTGCGATTTACTCGTAATTAAATGTAAATAGCAACCAGCGTTTACGTGGAACCGTTAGTGGCTCTAAGAATATTTTCGTTTTAGTCTCCCAACCTGGGCCATGGGACCAATAAGGGGATCATTGGCGAAATTTCGTGGGGGAGGGGGGAGGGGTCCTAAAACATTTTTGGGAAGTAGTAAGGCCGCAAAAAATTCTACCCGGATTTTGCCATCCTGGATTTTTATTTGTAATAAGAGTTTTTTTTTTTCTTATTTGAATTATATTTTTAGAATAGATAACAAGTGTCCCATATGATAGACGCAAACCCAAAACCGAAGTGCTTTTTTGACCACCTAAACTAAAAATGTTTTTAGGGGTTAACAGGCTACAGAAATTTTTAAAGATTCCTAAAGGGCCAATAGCGAAAAATGGAAAATGGGAACCACTGCTCTTAGTATTCTCTCTCTCTCTTCCTCTCTCCTCTCATCCTATCTGAATCCTCACCCTCTCATGTTCTTTCTCTCTCTCCCCATCTTCATCCCTCTTCTCTCTCTCTCTCTCCTCTATATCTATATATATATATTTTATAATATATATATATATATATATATATATATTATATTTTTTCTTTGGCTAAACATCCCAGTTTTATTATTTTAGAGTATCAGGTATGGACGAAATGGTTGAACTCTACAAAGTGGAAGGTGACGTTGTCAATAAAATCAGTTCTCTCCCTGGATTTTTCCTTCGTTATCGAAACATTGTTTTTCGTAAAGAACCTTTGAGTTTTTTTTCAGCTTTTGGACAATTTTAATTTTAATAATAAGTTAATCCCCTCAATCATTTTCTTTACAATGGCTGCTGGTTGCATGTTCTTCCATTTTTTTAGACTTTTTGTTAAAGGAATCATAGATGAATTTTCTTACTTCTTAAAAAACAAAAAAACTTTAATCGGGAATTATTTTAGCGATGGTTATATGGGCTGGTCTGTTTCCAGGCCAACCAAACCCTTGGAGGGTTTGTTGGCTGATTCCAGAATTTTTCGCGTTTTAAATGACGATGAGTGACTCCAATTTCTGTGATGCCTCAAGATTAGCGAAATTCTCGAGTTTTTGCTTAGCCATACCTAACAGAAATATTTTAATTTTCTCCTTGTTCATGTCTGCGATTGCAAACGTCCTCTTTTCTTTTCCATATAAACTTTTTTAGTCTCCACCACATGGTACTTTGTAAACGCACCGTTTTAGATTTCTTTCTAATTCTAGACATTTAATACTAAATGCATTTTCCTATGGATAACGAAAAAGCAAAAGGTTTATCAGGTTTCGGGTGTTCCTAAGTCAAACTTTCCTAATTACCCTTCATGCATGGGAACTTTTTATTTGTTTTTTGTGGTAGACCTTTCATATTCCGGTTATCCCTCGTGGCTATTTCGAAAACATATTTTACCTGGCCTTTGTTTGGTGGGCTTTTTCGATAACATAACAATACCCGGGTAGAGAGTAAGGTATAGGTAGAGACGTTTACGATTGATAGCTGAATTCTTGGTCTGAGGCAACCTCGAGAAACTTTTCCTTTGGGTGCCTCAAAAAGACACAGAGTGCAAGCTATACCCCTGTCTTGACTGAAATATTAGGGTATATCCACGCTTGCAGTAAACACGACGTCCCATACACATGTTGGTTTGGTTGACTTATCGCAACATGCAATCACAAACGAAATATATACAGTTTCAGCGACATCCTTGGGTAATCCTAAACTAACCAGTGGGCATCGTAACGAATTTCCAGATCCGAAAAAAACTTGTCGTCAACTGTTTGTTTTCCACCAGGTCTCTTCCTTTGGTGTTTTATGTAGTGGCCTACTGCAAAGTTCCATAAACCTACTATTGAGATTCAGTGGGCCTCTGTTAACACGGCTTTTGGACTTTCGTCTTCCCTTGTCCAAAGCAATCCGGATGGGTAGCTGAAACGTTGACTTATATATTATTACCACCAACACACCAATTTTGTCAGCATTATTTCCAATAACCTAAAACTCGATAGTTTTAATTTTTATTTTTTAGAGTAAAAATTATCTATCCGACGCCATGGGCCAATGATTACAAGCCAAAGAGTTGACAAAACATTCATTACGTAAGCAAAGTTAAACGCTTTTTTTGGCGAAAATGTTGCGGCCTTCCCATCCCATCCCTAGACAGAAACCCATTCAACCTTGTTTCGCCATCGGTCTCATGAAACGCCACAAGACTTTATGAATGGCGGAACGATACATTAGAAATTGGGTGGTGGGGGTTATCTGTGCTAAGCGTAGTAATACCTACTGTAGCACAAGTGCTGCGAACGTAGTATAGCAGTTAATATACATGAATTAGAACGTTTAGGGCCCAACTGGTCTGGGAATCCTTGAGGATCATTTTTTAGCACTTCTTACAAGCTACGCGAGAAATTGAGTTTTTTATTTAAGCCAGAAAGTTTAAATGTTCTAATCCATAACAATGCCCATGATAGCCTTCAGTATTATCCCCTGAATTATAACGAGGCCGCAAAGTGGGTGGAGGTCCTCATGAAGTTATCATTCTGACGATAATTATTGTTTGAAGGTTTAAAGCCAAAATACGGTACCGGCTATTTTTTTTCAGTTAAATAGGTAGAAATAGGCAATTAAATAACAAAAATTGGACATGACATTGGTATATTAGCAGTTATCAAAACTCAAAGCCTTGTCTACTATGTGTTTTTTGAAAATTACCATCTATTCCTTACCATCTTTGTCAATCTGATTGTGACCTATTAAAGCAGCACTGTAAATTTCTTAAGAAACTTATTTTGGGAGGAGTTTTTTTTTTTAAAGACTAATAATTCGAACTGTAGTTTTTTGTATTTATCAACATATTTTTGTTTGTTTGGTTCATTATGAACTATTGATCAGTGAGAGTTTTCAGAGTTCATTACAGATGAAAGGTGTTGCTGCTTTAGGTTGTATTTAAATTTTGTTTGTTCATTTGGTTGCCAGAGGTATAGCCTATTTGGTTTACGTAATAAGCCCTATCATCCATCGACAAAGAGGGAAGAAATGCTGTTCATAAGTTTACGTAACGATTGCGTTCGAAACCCTTTTCTCTGAGTAAGGTTTGGGCCCGTCTGTTCAAAAAAAGTTCACTTTTACATTGTAAGTACCAATTTATTCCAACCTACGTAATGCAGAATAACAGTCAAAATTTATGTTGTAGAATATGATGAGTTAATTCTGCAATAACGCGTTTATATTTATGAAATGCATAGATAAAAAGGTTCTTTTCGCGAAAAAAACCGTGTTACAGAGGCCCTGAAATCTTTCCATAAGTAGTTGTTCCCCTCCACCGCCCTATTTCTAAGCGTCTTACCAATACCACCTAATTATCAACTTAGCAAAAATGTTTAGAGGTCCCCGTATTGCTTGAACCTTTTAACTGAGGAATCGGATATACTGTTTCCAATTCAAAATGGGGCGTTTTTTAAAGGAATCAGTACTATCCCCCAAGATTCTGATACATTTATGGCGAGCTTAATGTTGAATTCCCCTTTTTTACAAATAATTGTTCCTGTTAGGGAAAGCCCCTTAGTATAATTTTTACACAAGTTAATTTTCCCCAACCTGAATTCATGCTTTCATAATTTTAACCGTTCTACCTTTTAAAATCTCTTTTGGGAAATGGTGGTGCTGACCCACCACCATTATTTTTAACAATAACTTATATAGTACAATGTGGAGGGGTATGGGTATGGGGGTCTCTTTATGTCCTAACCTTTTCCAATATCCGTTCATGTGCTCGCTGGAAAGCACTTTTTAGATGAGTGGCCTCCCTCTTTTCTTCCTGCCCTTTTATTTGTTTTATAATAGATACGTTCTATCAACCCTTCACCTTTTTTCAGACGTAACTTTTTGATTGCGATTCATTTTTGGAATTCGTTAATTCGAAACAACCCAAAATATTAAGAAGTTTTACGTAACCTTTGAAAGGGAAGTGAACGATCGTCTTCGTCTTTCCGTTTTTAAGATGTAGAAGTCTTTCGTGAAAACAGTTCGAGTTTTTAAATACGACAATTTTTTAAGGGAAAAAGACACCTTACAGGTTTTGGAGAACGAATTTTTTCATAGCTTTTGTTTTCAATAATTTTTAAATCTAACTCCATTTTTAACTCTTGTATATAGAGCCGTCTTCGCCCTTATGTCCTAACTGGTCCATGTCTTTCATTTCATAAAGGAAATTACCTTTTCTTTTAACATTTTTAACCGATTTTGACCGATTACTGTCTTTCGCACCAAGCTCGTCAACAGGATTATTTACAATGGTTTCTTAATAAAGAGTTTTTGGCTCCATCTGCAGTAATGTTTCCAAAGCTTCCTTCTTATTATCCGATTTCCCCATATTTGCAACGATGATTCCTTTAGGGTTCCAAATGTTTACAAAGATCGTACATAAAAATACTTTGGCGCAATTAAAGGTAAAAACTTTATTCCTTTTACTTCCACGCCACAATTTGGCCCCATGTTTAGATTCAAAGATCGTTTATTGGCCCCTCATGTCCCTCTGGTATAAGTGTACAAATATTCTTGTCCCCAGATTGTATTCGGGGACTTACGTAGGTTTCCTTCTCAGAGGATGATGAGTGGGGTCGCAATAGACTGGCCACCCAAGGGCAGTTCCTTTTCCAGGGGGTAATTGGATGTTCATTATCAAATCCCGAACAGTCCAGCATAACATGAACATAGTAAAAATGTAAAGTTCCCCATTAAAATTAGATTGATTTTAATTATTTGTTGGGTCAAACTTGCCAGGCCCAAATGAACGATTTTGGAAGCCTCGAGAGTCTTTTCATTACAAACAACTTGTTTCCGCAGTTGAACCAACCAGACTACCATCCACCCCCCCTTGTATCTTTCTTAACCCTATTTTGTATACATTCTTTTAGCTTTTGTTTATCTCTTTCCATGGTAGGTCGACCCCCAGCGCTCAAAAAATATTTTTTAACATTGTATTTTACTAATTTATTTATTCAATTTTTTAAAACTCTATCTGAACTTTTAATTAGCGTATGTGCTTCTAATTTCTTGTGTTGTTTTGTCAATTGTTAGTGTATTTTTATGTGTGTGAAGTTTCGGTTTTCATTTTAACTAAATAATATAAATTAAATCAATATAAATTAAGGTACTTTTCAAATTAATTTAATTTATATTGGTCATTATTTATTATACAGACCCTGAGGATGCATTCTGCTGAATGCGGAATGCGTTTGTTGGAATAAATTGTAATATTTCGCCATGTTTGTTCTTACTCCTGCTCCCTGTGTGTATGTGTGTGTGTGTGTGGCATGCGCACACGCACACACACACACACACACACACACACACACACATATATATATATATATATATATATATATATATATATATATATATGTGTGTGTGTGTGTGTGTGTGTGTGAAGCTTATGTCCTCATAAAGTGCGTCATAAAACCGTGACAACATGCCGAAATTATTGTAATTACATGTATTGGTATTTAGTGACTCCAAAATCGTTTTTGGTCTCTTTTATTTTGTTTGGTGGTATCATGATTTGCGAAAGGCTTCTTTCATGTAGAGGAGAGAAAAAATGACATTCCTGCGCATTCATCAAACCACGCATTTATCAAGACAATCTTCATTCCATTCATTGAACAGTTCATCGCGTAATTGATTACTACAGATACTACCAATGTGGTTTTTGTCTGTGGGGAATATGTTGAGAGAGAATTAATGGGAATCATATGTTGACTCCTACGTGAGTTATCAAAGAAGTAAGAAACTATAGATGGATAGATGTATGTAGGCTCTTAGTCTTGTAATGATATATGCATGTATGAACGCGTGTGGGTCTGCCAGCATGTGTACATAGCGGTGTGCATGAAAATGCACATATCATACGGCATACTTCAACTAAATAAATTTTGTATCTGAGAATCACCTGGAAAGTTAATGAAAGTCAACTACGAGTTAATGTACAGTGATGTTCTCTTTAGTGTTCTTTTTTCATACATGGAGTTCATTAGGGTATCAATAATGGACGAAACGGCTTTAATAAACTCCGGACATACGAGGGGTTTAATGATATGAGTGAATGCCCAACAGGTGCGGTGTTTTGTCGATATTGAAGCGCTTTAGTAGAAGTAAGGTTGAGAAGTCACACACACACACACACACACTCACACAAGAAAATTTGAAAAAATAAAAATATTTATGTGCTTGATATATCACTTACAGGATTAATAAATGAACAGCATCGTTGTCTCTGGAACATGTCCTCATTCGATAGGTTATTTCATGAAAGGTGCATTTACTTTTCATATTCATATGCATGTTTTACTATAACTATTATTTGTACGAATGCATGCCTACGTTTTCACTGTATGCGTGACGTTGATATTGTTCGAATTAGACGTATTTAAGTCTCGTTCACATTTATGGATTCCTTGATGTTTTGACAACAGGTGGTCAGGATTCACGGAGGTTCCTCTGAAGGACCTGACTTAAAAAGTCGTTTGTAATAGGCACTTGGTCGGTCATTCCTATCTGCAAAAGGATTGTGTGTTAACCGAAGCCCTTATGAATCATCGTTATTACTTGTTGTTACTTTCTGAAGAAATTTGACCAGGATGAAAAGTAAACCAAATAAAGAATGCGCCGAAGTTCCTTCGGCGCAGTCGAGTTTTCTGTGCAGCATGTAATGACGCCCACCGGAAATAGATCTATCTTTCGGTGGTCTCGCTATAGTGCTGCATCCCATGAAACTAACCACGGCTCTGTGGTGGCATGACCTATATACGTAGTTGCCAGAAGCACGATCATGGCTAACTTTAACCTTAGAAGAAAAAAAAAACTACTGAGGCTAGAGGGCTGCAATTTGGTATGTTGATGATTGGAAGGTGGATGATCAACAAACCAGATTGTAGCCCTCTGGCTTCAACAATTTTTAAGATCTGGGGGCGAACGGACAGACAAAGCCATCTCAATTATTTTCTTTTAAAGAAAACTAATAAAAAGGATTCCATAGACGCCGTATGAAATGATTGAGAAAGAAGAGTGGAGATATCGCCGCAACGACGAGTTTTAGCCAAAATAGTTTCAACTGACTTTCTTATGAATATGGACAGATCCTTTGGAAGTTGACCTGTGAACAGTGGTGGTTCTAGAACTCTTTCATAGAAGGGCCACTTAGGATTATCATTCATTTATATATATATATATATATATATATATATATATATATATATATATATATATATATATTATATATATATATATATATATATATATATGTGTGTGTGTGTGTATGTGTGTGTGTAACATATATACACAGTTGTAGTTATTGTTATTGTTTTTATTGTTGACATAATAATGACTGAGCAAATCGTTGCTACTAAAACGATGATTTATTGAAAGAAAACAATGTTCTATTATTCTTATCCATAGGGGCACGTGACCAGGTGCCCCACCCCCCACCCCCCCCTTAAATCCGTCACTGCCTGTGAAATCTATATGAAATGACAAAAAAACTTGCAGATAAATAGGTTTCAGTTTTATTCTAGGGAACAAAAACACCGTGATGAAAATTGGAAGTTGATTGATTTAGTTCCAGTCCAGTAGGAGCAGAATCGTCTTCTCGTCGTATTTAGATTAAGT
Organism: Macrobrachium nipponense; assembly: GCF_015104395.2. Taxonomy (NCBI): domain Eukaryota; kingdom Metazoa; phylum Arthropoda; class Malacostraca; order Decapoda; family Palaemonidae; genus Macrobrachium; species Macrobrachium nipponense. The sequence continues at coordinate 27,312,110 of NC_061108.1, read as the reverse complement.
AGTGTAAGGAAAATTTTCACCGGAAGATCGTAGAGAAGTAATTCAGGTAAGATTATTATTCTATTAAAATGATAGGTGAAGTCACAACAGGAACTAGATTTCATGGAAGTGAATCGTTTCGCTTGACCTCGCCATTATGAAATCATTTGTAGTGGGTTATTTTTCTATATTTTCTTATAACCGTCTTGATTGTTTGACTGCAGTCATAGTTAACTGTTACCCAGATCTGTTGTAGTCCATGAAAACTGCTTTCAAATATTGTAGTCTCTCCGTGTTCATCATAAAATACATAAGAATGTTTACGCTTTTCATTCTGTGTTCTGCTATGTTGCCAAGTGACCGGGTTTTCTTCTACCTATCTTCATAAATTCCTGTGTGGTTTCTGAATTTACACTCGGGGTTTTGAAGTTCTCTCTTAGTTAGCATATTTATTCTTTGTGTACATAAAAAAAAAACTGTTTTTCCGCTAGTGACTTTGCGACGGTAGTTACTTAGTGTTTTACTGTTAGGATTAAAGTTTTTTTTATATCCTTTTTAGTTTTCTGTCCGCCCTCAGATCTTAAAAATACTGAGGCTAGAGGGCTGCAAAGTAGTATGTTGGTATCCAGCCTCCAGTCTTCAAACAGAACAAATTGCAGCCCTTTAGCCTCAGTAGTTTTTATTCTGTTTAAGGTTAAAGTTAGTCATGATCATACTTCTGGCAACACAGGCCACCATCGGGTCGTGGCTGAAAGTTTCATGAGCCGCGTCTGAGAGTTTCATACAGCATTATACATTGTATAGAAAATCGATTCCGCTGAAGAAACTTCGGTTCATTTTTTACTTGTTTTTATATATCTTTCACTCCACATCTGAGGCTCAATCATTATGCCCCCTCCCCCCCCCCCCCCCATACCTAGACCTCACAGTTCCCTTCTATTCATGACTTTCAAGGATAGTCCTCATTTTTCTTTCGTGGCTGCGCATGATAGTAAACAACACATCGTCTCTAAGGATACCGCTTCATTGTGTTGCCACCATAGATGGTGTCGTGTCACTTACAAATGTTTATCGTTTGTGAGAGAGAGAGAGAGAGAGAGAGAGAGAGAGAGAGAGAGAAAGCATTGGTTTTACAGGGGGGCGTTCACAGTTCGGATACTTATCGGAAATAGATTGCCCAAAGAACATCAATATTGAACCACTTGGCTAGCCCCGCTGTTGGACATTCATCAACCCAATTGACCCCTATAACCCTCCTACCTACACTCTCCATCCTCTCTCTCTCTCTCTCTCTCTCTCTCTCTCTCTCTCTCTCTCAGAGGAATTCAGAGTTTGACTCGAAGGAGAGTAAAGATAAAGACAGGGTAGTAATGTCGTCATTACACCTCATGTAGTGCACTGTAGGCATTGCTGAAAGGCGTTTGCAGTGTCTCTTTGGTCCTTAGCTGCACCCACTTTCTAGCCCTGTACCTTACCTCCATTCCTGCTTCATTTCTTTCACTTTGCTGTTTACCCTCTCTTTGTGGTTTTTCTCCCAATTCCACATTATATCCTTCTACTCAGTCTCCTTCATCTTTTGGATCTTGCTGTCCAGCCACTCCAACTCTCTCTTGTCACTGTCTGGATCGGGTTAAAGTTATATTAATGGAACTAAATTTGACTTCATACTAGCCTAAAGACTGATTTAGTGTATCGATTCATTTACGGTGAATTAAACAGAATAGATTTTTTATTGGTTATACTTCCGAAGTAATTATGAATAAACAAGATATTGCTACCGATCGTTAAACTCACTGTAGTTTTGTTTCTTCTACTCGAGTCCAATACAATGGGTTTCTCAAACAGTGCAAGAACGGTTTTGAGCAATAACTCTTATCAGTACGAGATTTTGCTATAGTGTATTACACCCTGGCCCGTAATATATAAGAGTATCATGAATCACTAATTGTAAAGAATAAAGACACTTATCCCTGTACCAAGAGGCAAAACTCGATTAGCCAGAAATGGATACGAACGCAACAGTATATAAAGCTCCGCTTACCTTCTCCCTCCGCCTCCACCTCCATCCCCCATCACCAATCCCCTCTTCCTTCCTTCACCTGACCTCCCCCCCTCCCTCTTCTCTCTCTCTCTCTCTCTCTCTCTGAAAGTTACTTCAGTTTAAACAGATTTTGTACGATTTCTGTCTATCTATGTAATAATTTACATTGTTGTACATATCTAATGATCCACTCGGTTGTTAACTTGCCTGTTGACTGATTTATCGAAGCACTGATCCTCTCCTCTCTCTCTCTCTCTCTCTCTCTCTGGTAGTGGTACTGTAAATGGTTATTAGTGAGAGAAGGCTGAATGTATGGTGGAGTAATAGGACGATAGACTATTATATTTGTGTTTGGTTACATTCTTGGCATTCCTCATTTGGACTCAGGGGGGCATCCGCCATATACTTGTATTACGAAGGTGAAGAAGAGATGGCCACCTCGGAACATAACTGTCAGCATGGTTGCAGAAATGCGTTTGTCACGCAACTTTTCCACTTTATTTTAGCAAAGAGAAAGCCGCCAATTGCCTTCAGTTTGGTTTGAATCGGTAACTGGGTATAGTTACTCTATATGTTACAAATAAAAATTGGGCCTTTCTACCGGACATTTATTAGAATTAAAAGCCTTGATTATACCAATAGATATATTTTAAAGTCATGAATGCTTATTTTGTATATATATATATATATATATATATATATGTATATATATACACTATATATATACACTATATATATATATAAATATAATATATATATATATATATATATTCATTAATTCATACAGGCCTCACCACTGTGTTGCAGTGGCCCTGAGTCCAAAATATATATTTTGTATATATATATATATATATATATATATATATATATATATATATATATATATGGTATATATATATATATATATATATATATATATATATATATATACTATATATACATATATATATATATATATATATATATATATATTATTTTCATACAGGCCTCACCACTGTGTTGCAGTGGCCCTGAGTCCAAAATTTAATGAGGTAAGCAAACACTCAAGAGTCGCTCTACCATAAGTGATTGTGTCTATCGTTCTACAATACACCATACATTCAGATTTCTCTCATTAGTAACCATTTACAGTTCCACTACCACAGAGAAAGAGAGAGATAGAAGGGGGGGGGGGGGGGGGGGTGACAGGTGAGGGAAGGAAGAAGGAAGGGGGTGGAGATGGAGGTTAGGGGTGGAGGGGGAGGGTAGGCGGAGCATTTTTATACTGTTGTGTTCGTATCCATTTCTGGCTAATGGAGTTTTGCCTCTTGGTACAAGGACGAGTGTCTTTATTCTTTACAATCAGTGATTCATGAAACTCTTGTAAATTACGGCACTGGGTGTAATACGCTAAAACAAAATTTCGTACTGATACGAGTGTTCGTTACAGAGTTGTTGACCAAAAACGTGCTTGTACTGTCTGTGAAACCCATAGTAGTTTCTCCTTCAAGTTGTTTATCTTCTTACGTAACACTTCATTCATTCAGACTTTGCATCAGTGTAGGATCAATTTTTCCGTATCCATGCAAAATTGATCCTACACTGATGCAAAGTTCGATTTCCCGCTCTGCCAACGCGGAATCAGAGGAATTTGTTTCTGGTGGTTAGAAATTCATTTCTCGATATAATGTGGTTCGGATCCCACAATGAGCTGTAGGTCCCGTTGCTAGGTAACCAATGGGTTCCTCGCCACGTAAAAATATCTCATCCTTCGGGCCAGCCCTAGCAGAGAGCCCTAGGAGAGCTGTTTATCAGCTCAGTGATCTGGTTAAACTAAGATATATACTTAACTTTTCCGTATCAATGAATAAAACAAACCTAACCTCTAAATGCTTAATTGTCCGGCTTTTAATATGGATTGTTAGGGTGGAATGCGACTTTACATTGCAGTATATCCTTGCCAAGTACAGTTCTACAAAATAATCATGACTACACTTCATCGTTAGGAAACGCTTTATTGGTTTTCTTTGCTTTCTTCCCTACACACGCACACTTGTAATGTACGTTGGGGTACATTGAATGTTCTCTCTCTCTCTCTCTTTATGATGCATTTTTTTATTTAAATTATTTCATGCAGTACTGTTCGGTACTATACTGCACTTAATATAACTCCTTAATTTAGTTGCATATTTAAAATGATAATAATAATAATAATAATGATAATAATATAGCTGGTTCAACATCATTTAATTTATATAGAATCTCCTCATTTCTTCTATATAAATTAAATACCGTTGAAACAGCTATAATATTCAATGCTACTGCCCTCAGAGAAGGCCTCCTTCCTAATTATTATTATTATTATTATTATTATTACTAGCAAACTTACCCATCTACGATGGGTGATAAAATACTGGTGCAGAAGTGAAAAATTTATATGCACTATTTGTTCAGCAATATTAAAATAAGGGTGATTACACGAAAAGTCTCTCTCTCTCTCTCTCTTTCTCTCTCTCGTAATGTAATTCAAGGGACGATTACTGAACGCAGAGAAATTCTTATTCATTGTTGTTTCCCCTCTTTTCATGATATTCTATCTCTCTCTCTCTCTCTCTCTCTCTCTCTCTCTCTCTCTCTCTCTCTCTCTTAAAGTAGGTGAAGGGATGATCAATGAACATAAAGAAGTTCGTATTCATTATTGTTTACCCTCTTTTAATGATTTTCTCTCTCTCTCTCTCTCTCTCTCTCTCTCTCTCTCTCTCTCGTAATGTAATTCAAGGGACGATCACTGAACGTAGAGAAATTCTTATTCATTGTTGTTTCCCCTCTTTTAATGATATTCTCTCTCTCTCTCTCTCTCTCTCTCTCTCTCTTTTAAAGTAAGTGAAGGGATGATCAATGAACGTAAAGAAGTTCGTATTCATTATTGTTTACCCTCTTTTAATGATCTCTCTCTCTCTCTCTCTCTCTCTCTCTCTCTCTCTCTCTCAATGTAAGTCAACTAACGAAGACGGTGATGGGATTATCGGATTACTTAGCTCTCAAATCACAAATTATCTCCTCTCTCTTTCTCTCTCTCATTTTTCGATAGCAAGATTAAATTATAAAATTGTAGTGCATTAATGTCGTTAAATGGCTCTCTCTCTCTCTCTCTCTCTCTCTCTCTTGTCGGTGACTTTCATTTAACGGAACAGAGATCTTGATTGGTTCGTTTCTTTGTCAATTACTTTGCATGGTGATATGAATAATAAGTATCTTTCTTTTCATTATGTTACTGCATAGACGCAACTTGTATGTCAGTGCGTTATGGCTACTGATAAATGCTCTTATTATCCTGTGTCTTCCAAAAAAGAGTAGAAAGTAGGAACTTGTCAGTTTCCTTTTTATTATGTCCATTGGCAGGATCGAAATTCCGAAGCAACATTACCGCGCAGTACTTCTTCAATGTTATTTTGTCCACTGGCAGTCCCAATGGATTTAAGTTATTCAAAAAATCTTGCGGATATTGATGATCATTTTCATCTTCTATCGTGTCTGAGCTGAAATATTCGCGACTTTCTCCGGGGAAGTTTTACAGAAATTATGTATGAAAAATTGTAAAGTAATTAAGTCTACGGGAATAACCAGCCTCGTTTCACGGCCAGAAACAGCTCCGTTTCAGGAAATCCCTTCTCACCCCCACCCCCTACAAAGGAGGGGGGTAGGTTGAATGAAACCCCATTACAAACCATCTTAGGGGTCCCCACCATAACCCTGCCAAGTTTCATGCCCATCTGGCCAGCCGTCTGGCCGTGATTGAATGACAGACAGACATTACGCCCATTATGGTATGAATATTATTATTATTTTCATTATTATTATATGCTGTATGAAGACCTTCATTAATACAGGTTTTATTGAAACTAATGGCTATTTCAGCCGCGTTTAT
>NC_061108.1:27273683-27301183 GCF_015104395.2 Macrobrachium nipponense | reverse complement strand
AGCTCAAGGAGGTTCCTAGTAGCATCAGTGTAAAAACTCAGAGCTGTACAGGGAGGCTTTGTAAACTTTGAACTTTATAAACTTAGGCACTATATTATTGAATTGACAATATCTCAAAAAGTTGAGGTCGAGGTTGATTTTGTTGTATTTCTTGGTGTGTTTCTCCAAGGAACGGCAGTTGGCCAAAAGCTGTGGATCGTATCTCGTTCGTATTAGCGAGTGGAAATCCTCCACTCCTCGGGAACGAAGGCGGAGGAGAAACAGGGCGGCAAAGAGGAAGCTTGCGAAAGTCATGGTGCCAGCGAATCGTAGTCCAGAAGGTCAATCCAGCATAGAAGTATGGAGACAGAGCAATCACTCAGGGATAGACATATTGGAGTAGGGAGACGCGTTCTGTCTTTCATCCATTTTATTTGCGCCGACGTTTCGTATCAGCTTGATACATTTTCAGGCTGAAACGATTACACATCAATTGCGTATAAGTAAAAAGATACACACAATGTTTACCAACACCAAAATTAAAAACCTTTTAATAAATTAAGAATAAAAACAGAGTAAAAACAGAAACACAGAATTCACATTGAAAGGGCTAGGACGAATACAGAGAAACAAATTAGTTAAAAAAATACTAAGAATAATCATAATAGAAAACATATATAATAATACTAATAATGAAACAATAATAATAATAAATAATAAATAATAATAATAATAACAATAATAAAATAAAATAATAGAAACGAACAAGACGCCTACCCACAGCGGTAGCGGAAGGAGAACTGACACGAAAAATTGTTATGGAAGGGAGTGTAAACAAACAAACAACAGGTAATAGCAATAAACAGTTGGGTGGAAGACGATTGGTGGTTAAGAGAAGGTACAGTTAGCTTGATTGTTATTGATTCAAGGGTGGTTAGTTCGTCTATATGTCGGGTTCTTCCTACAATATTAAAATGACTGGCATCTATGTGTGTTTTGCAACTTTTACTGTGATTTCTTATGTTAGATTGTTCTGGATTTGATAGTCGACACCCGTTCTATGGCTAATTCCTTGATGAGAAGGAAATTCGGACTTTTAGCAGCCTCCTGGTGCAACCGATGTAAGTGCCGAGATCACATCTGGGACAATTATACTTATAAATGACACCGGAGGCAAACAGGGGGCTGATCTTATCCTTGACTTGGAAGAGTGAGCCGATAGTTAGGGGGTTTATGGGAATTAGTTTCAAATTAAGGGCAGGCAATTGCTCATTGAATAGGGTGATGCATTTTTTCCTAAATTTAAATTATTATTATGAGAAAGGGAAATCTAGCAAACATACGGAGCTTGGGGACACTATGGACTATTGGGAGGTGGATTGAATTTTTCAGATTAAGTAGCCTATTAAGGGATCTATGAAAAATTGCTGGAGGGAAATAATTATCCTTAAAGTAATCAGCAAGGAAAGTCACTTCAGTATGAAAGGTAGACCAGCTTGATGTCAGATTAATGGCTCTATATGGAGGAGAGTTGACACGGAATTCATTTTAAAGTTAAAAAAACATGAACTATAAAAATTGGTCCCCAGGCCAGTAAAGGTGCTCTTTCTATAAATACCATACTGGTATTTATAAATACCATGCATCACCCTATTCAATGAGCAATTGCCTGCCCTTAATTTGAAACTAATTCCCATAAACCCCCGAACTATCGGCTCACTCTTCCAAGTCAAGGATAAGATCAGCCCCTGTTTGCCTCCGGTGTCGTTTATAAGTATAATTGTCCCAGATGTGATCTCGGCACTTACATCGGTTGCACCAGGAGGCTGCTAAAAGTCCGAATTTCCTCTCATCAAGGAATTAGCCATAGAACGGGTTGTCGACTATCAAATCCAGAACAATCTAACATAAGAAATCACAGTAAAAGTTGCAAAACACACATAGATGCCAGTCATTTTAATATTGTAGGAAGAACCCGACATATAGACGAACTAACCACCCTTGAATCAATAACAATCAAGCTAACTGTACCTTCTCTTAACCACCAATCGTCTTCCACCCAACTGTTTATTGCCTATTACCTGTTGTTTTGTTTACACTCCCTTCCATAACAATTTTTCGTGTCAGTTCTCCTTCCGCTACCGCTGTGGGTAGGCGTCTTGTTCGTTCTATTATTATTTAATTATTGTTAGTTATTATTATTATTATTATTATTATTATTATTAAATATTGTTATTATTATTATATATTTTTCTATTATTATTATTATTATTATTTTTTAAACTAATTTGTTTCTCTGTATTCGCTCCTAGCCCTTTCACTGTTATTCTGTGTTCTGTTTTTACTCTGTTTTTATTCTTAATTTATTAAAAGGTTTTTAATTTTGGTGTTGGTAAACATTGTGTATCTTTTTACTTATACGCAATTGATTGTGTAATCGTTTCAGCCTGGAAAATGTATCAGCTGATACGAAACGTCGGCGCAATAAATAAATGGATGAAAGACAGAACGCGTCTCCCTACTCCAATATGTCTATCCCTGAGTGATTGCTCCTGTCTCCATACTTATATAATATATATTATATAATATATATATATATATATATATATATATATATATATGTGTGTTGTGTGTGTGTGTGTGTGTGTGTGTGTGTGTGTGTGTGTGTGTATTATGCATAGAGCAGGCAGTAAAGGGTTAGCTTTACAGCTAGTCTTTAGGATAGCGAAGTTAAGCAATATTGGGTGTGGTAAGTACTCTGGTGCCATCTTATCTCTATATGAAGGCATTTACTTGAAAAATAATAATTATACCCTGTATCATATAACTAGCAAATTCACATCCTTACGCAAATTAGGGACGTCGAAGCACTGATTCAGTATGACCAACAGCTTAGCGAAGTGAGCAGCGTTGGACGTTTGGAAAAGTGAGCTCTTCATATCCTTGCAGAAGCTCTCACTCTCCTTCCAGTCTCTGGCCTCTGCGCCGAACCAAATGCTGCCAAGATTTTCTATTGTGACGAAGTGATCCGGAACTACTCCTGCACAGGTATCTGTAGTAATGATAATAACAATAGCAAAAAGTAACAAATGTACCGAAGAATCTAGTTTTCTGTACATCATATAATGCTTTGCGAACAGCAGCATATAAAACTTTCAGCTACAGCCCGGTGGCGGCCTGTCCTATAGTGTTGCCAGACGCACGATCATGACTAACTTTAACCTTTAAAAAGATAATAATCACTAAGGCTAAAGAGCTGCAATTTGGTATCAACATAGCAATTTGCGACCCTCTAGCCTCAGCAGTTTTTAAAAGGTGAGGGCGGACAGAAAAAGTGAGGACCTACAAATAAAACCATCGCAATGATTTTCTTTTACAGAACCCTAAAAATGTAGCGATTTATCTTTTACATATTGTTAGAAAGGCCGCCAATAAGGATGAAAATAAATTGATAAAGGACTCACGCTAAATAGAGGCACGGTCTGTTGTACACATAGTACCATAACTGTTGCCATAGCCAAGACATGATCAATACCAGAGTGCTTTTACTAATCTTGCTATCGCGGAAACTAACTTTTTTTAGGGCGTTACTTCGTGTGAAATCGCATGCAGTCGCAAAGACCAGAAACATTCATTTTGAATTTAATTCTCCATCTGCTCATTTTTAATTTCAACAAAATAGCTTGATAATAAAAATACACATTCAAATAAAATTAACTTTAGTCAAATGAATTCGATCGATTGGTCCCAAAACATAAGACGAGTTGATGTTCTGACTTTCATTTGTTTATTGGAAGCGTACTGCCTTTGTTGTTGTGGAAAAGTTTGGTCTGACCATCTCAGGTATGATCGCTTCGAATTTATTCTAAGAGGATGAATAAAATGGCCTTCTCCACACGGGTTCTAGACCGGCGCTTTTGGAATTTATCTACTAGGTCTTAGTATTATTGCCCCCGTAGCGGGTGTAGTGCCGTCAGTGCACCTCCAGCGGTGCACTATAGGCCTTTCTTAAGGTTTATTGCAGCATCACTTCGGCCATATAGCTGCAACCCATTTGATTCCATTTTACTGTACCTCTTGCTCTTTCTTCTATCTTACTTTCCAAACCCGTCCCCCAGCCCCCACCCTCACAATTGTTACTTAGTGCAAATGCTTTGAGGTGTTCCTCCTGTTGCCCCTGGAAGACCTTTTTACTACCAATTTCCCTTTCAGCGATGAATGACCTCATAGGTCACAGCGCTTGGCGTTTAGCCTGAATTTTTTTATTACATCCCATTGTATTGTCGCATCGTGTCTCCTTTTTCATGTGTATTACAATATATTCTAGTGCGTTCATTCATCGTTGCTGATTATGCGTCTGGGATTTAGAACCTTCCAGAATGTCAGCCGGCGCTCGTTCATTCTAAACAAGGTCATGACAGTTAAGCACAAAAGCTCTAGATCAGTGGTTCTTAAGCTGGGGGGCGCGCCCCCCTAGGGTGCCGTCAGCAATTGTCATGGGAGGCGCGAGCCCTAGGGAAAAATAAAAAAAAGTCTCTAATTATATTTGTTATTTTCTAACAAGAGTGAGGAACTAATATTCAGAAGTTGATTTAAAAAATGCAAAAGTAGTTATCGCCTTATAACGTTACTTTCCAAGAGTCTACTACTCTAGTTAGGCTCGTTGGGTTGACCATGTTTTGTAATTATTGACCTCATTTCCTATCTCTCGAAACCCCTTCTCTTTCTCTTTTAATATATATATATATATAATATATATATATATATATATATATATATATATATATTTTTCCTTTAAATATGGAAGGGAATTTTGCTCATAGATGCAAGGGGGCCGTGAAAGAAAGGGCCAACTCTTAGAGGGGGCGTGGTCATAAAAAGGTCAAGAACCGCTGCTCTAGATTATGAAAAAGAAGTACTTTGATCTGTTGTTACGGAGCTTGTATCTCTGGGAAAATGCCTTTGGCAAAATAGATTAAACTGAAAGTGCTCTTTTGTAATGCGTATGCAATATTGATATTGATGTAATATAATAATTATTTGCAAAAACAATTATTACATAACTACTATAATCCTCAGTACGGAATTATAGTGTTGGAATGAATGCGAAAACAATATTCCTTTAGTGTTGGAATTTAGCGTGAAAACGACATTACCCTTGGAAGTGGTTGTCGAGTCAGAGCTGGATGCGGTGGTGGAGGGAGATGCCGTGGAGGTTCCTGTGTCATATTCCTCCGAAGTACTCGATGTAGCAAATACAGGTAGGAATGATAACGACGACGTTGCAGTGAGTAACTGGAACCACGATGAGGTCTCCGAAGACTTTGCGGCTTCTGTGGAGGAGACTAAAGAGACATTCAACTAAATAAGAGAAAAAAAAATGAGCCAAAGAAACTGTACAGCGTATGATCAAGGCCACCGAAAATAGATCTATCTTTCTATATGAGCCGCGGCCCACGACACTTTAACCACGGCCCGTTGGTGGCCTGGCCTCTATCGTTGCCAGACGCACGATTATGGCTAAATTTAACCTTCAATAAAATAAAACTACGGAAGCTAGATGGCTGCAATTTGGTCTGTTTGATGATTGGAGGGTGGATGATGAGCATACCAATTTGCAACCCTCTAGTCTCGGCTGTTTTTAGGATCTGAGGGCGGACGGAAAAAGTGCAAACGGACAGACAAATAACCATCTCAGTAGTTTTCTTTTAGAGATAACTGAAAATGGAAACTTGTCACCACCAGGAGTGAAAAAAACAATACCAGGGTTTCTGTGACTGAATGTCAGCACTGTATATTTTTAAGAAGGTAGGTTTGACAAGGGAGGGAATCATTTGGGAAGTACCTGGTGTTGTTGAATTTGTTTGTTGTGGCGTTTCTGTTGTGGAAGTCTCGGTTTCATGTGTCGTTGCTGAAGAAGAAGAAGAAGAAAGGACGGTTGTACTCGTGGTTGAAGTCGATGGGGTTTCTGTAGCACTCGTGGTTGGCTCGGTTTCGTCTGACATTCCTGGAGACGTTGTGGTGGTTGTTATGGTTGAAGTCCGTGTTGTTTTTTGGCTACTTGTTGTGGTTGCCATAGATTCTGTTTCTGGTTCTGCGGTTGCCATGGATTCTGAGCTTGTTCCTGTTGGTACAGGTTCTGGTGTTGTTGCTGTTGACACAGGATCTGATGATGTTGCTGTTGACATAGGTTCTGATTTCGTCTCTGTTGACACAGGTCCTGATGATGTTGCTGTTGACACAGGTTCTGACGTGGAGGCTCTTGACACAGGTGGTGGAGTGGAACTGCTTGTATTTGGTTGATAACTGGAGTAGATTATGACCTTTGGTCCATCAGTAGCTGAAGAAGCTTGATAGGATCCGGAAGAAGTAGAGTTTGTCGTAGTCTCTGAAGAATACAGAATGAATTTGATATTCAAGTTATAGTTTACATCAGTAATAATTTCTGACTGAGAACTGTCTGTTTTTTTAATAGAAGGCTAACCAATGAATTTTAGATATATATATATATATATATATATATATATATATATATATATTATATATATATATATATATATTATATATATAAAATCTGCTTACATATGTAAAAACAGATTACAGTGAAGACCTCAAGGAAAAGAACGTGTAATATTTCGATAGTGCCTGTACGCTTTTCTCCTTTTGATTATCGATTGACAAGTCATAGACAACCTCCTAAAATATAACACTATCTTCTCTCTCTCTCTCTCATATATATATATATATATATATATATATATTATATATATATTATATATATATATATATTTATATATATATCTCACTCTATCATAATATATATATATATACTATTATATATACATATACATATATATATATATATTACTATATATACACACACACATATATATATATATCATGTGTGTGTGTCGCTGGGTTACCTGACGAACAGGGGTGGCATCCAACCACGGACCTTATGAATACAAGTAGTGTATTAACTTGATGAGCAAGCTTCCTTGCAGTAGATTGGGTTTTTGTGAAAACAAAGCAGAGCCAAACTAGAGCAAAATATCTGAAGCAGTTGGTGTTTAAGAAAAAAAATATGTGGAGGAGTTATTTATTTTTCTTATACTGGTCTCGATTAAAAGCATTTCTTAAAAGCACCATACAAACAATAAGAGCATTCCTACCATAATAAGAGCATGGTTCTTTTGACATCACACACGCACACATATTTGTTATATGTATTATATATATATATATATATATATATATATATATAATATATATATTATATATATATACACCAGTTTATGACTATAAAATGTTGTCTGTTAAAGCAGAGTTCAATTTCACGGCATTATACTACGGAAACAACTGTTTTCCTGTCATATATATAATCTATGTATATATATATATATATATATATATATATATATATATATATATATATATATATATATTATATATATATATATATATAATTAAATCATCCATAAAAGGAAATGGGCCAGAATTATGGTAAATTAGAGGAATGCCTCCCAGACACTTTTCTGTGCTTATTTCAGCGGAACTTCTTTTAATTATGCCTTTGCAATAAATACACAACAGCGCTGGTGATGCATATTTATCTCCGTAATTCTGATATTTCCCTAATATTTATGTATATTGTAAGGCTACTCATGATCAAGAATATTGGAGAGCTTGATGCAACGGTTCTAACACTGCCAAGGTTGAGAGATGAAGCATATGATGTCCTTTGATTACTATTATGTTCTTCACAGACAAGATATGTGGCACATGGAATAAATCCCCACCAGAAGTTGAAAACAGCAGCAGTGTGGAAGAGTTTAAAAGAAAGCTAGACAAAATCATTAGGACACTGAATGAACAGTAAAACCTGCTCTTAGAGATAAGTGAGCACACGATGTCTCCTCGGATGGACTAACAAGTCTTTGAGACATCATAATCCTTGTAAATCTCTCTCTCTCTCTCTCTCTCTCTCTCTCTCTCTCTCTCTCTCTCTCTCACACACACAATACCTGTTTTCGTGTAGATGATGGCAGACGAGTCCAGTGATGATTCGCTCATGGGTGAATTATTTTTGCTGAAGTTGCAGTTGCTTTTCCCGCCTGAATTTAAAGAAAAATTGAAAGCGTTCTTGCTTGATTTCCTATGAATAATCAACTTAGCAAAGAGATTATTTTTATTAGGCATTATTATATGGTAATGTGTTTAACATGTTTCTGTTATTATGAGCTTTGGCTAGTTTACTCCAAGATAACTGATAAAATCGAAGGGAAAACTAGTTTTTTATTCGAAAAGTGGACGGTCAAAAAGTGACTTTTTATTTCATTAACTTATTTATATGTTAATTAATTATTTAATTAGTTGAGACGTTTATTTATTTACTTTTGAAATCCGCCCCTTTTCGCTAATGCTTGTGCTTTGTACAGTGTTAAGGAGTTGTCCTTAGCTTCTGACTAGCCTTTGTATAAAATTGCATTGCAATCTAAACATGCATTCTCCTGCTTATTTTCTTACCATCGTGATATTTTTCTGGGAAGATGTGCATGTATTGCTAACCAGTCCATTAGATTTTCTTCCTGATAATTATTCAGCATTTTAGGCTACGTAATTGAGTATGAATATTTTTCAGTCGACTATTATTTCATCAGTTTTTCTTGTAAGTAAATGCATGTAATTCTTCAGCGATCATGACTCATGTTTGTCTTTTTAATATTCAGTCTAGGGTGGCTCTGGTGCACTGCCAAACAACCTGTAACTTTAATTACTCAAGAACTGTGAGCACACATCTCATGCGACTGAAGATTGATACTTGTATTGTCGCAGTATTTATCAAACAAAAAATTAAAAACTGATTTTGAAAGAAATAGGCCTGTTATGTCTTACCTTCAATTTGTCGAATACTCACAGCCATGCAGTTAGGTTCAGCCATGCATTTCATTTTACAATAACCTGCAATATACCAAACAAGTATGTACATATATATAAATATATATATATAATATATATATATATATATATATATATATATATATATATATATATGTATATATATATATATATGCATATATTATATATATATATATATATATATATATATATATATGTATATATATATATATATATATGCATATATATATATATATAGTATATATATATATATATAATATATATATATATATATATACACACACAGTGGACCTCCGTATTCACGTTCCTGGCATTCGCAGACTCACATATTCGTGGATTTCTCTATATGGACCATGTATACCAATTATTCACAGAAAATTTGCATAATTGCTGTATTTTTCTATGAGAAATATCCACAATTTTCCTATTTTTTTTATCAATTTCATCATGAAATTCACTTTTTGTGAAAAAAATATTTTAAAAACCAGGTTATAACATTTTTAGTGTGTTAACAAACAAAGAAGGCAGTTTAAAGCGTTTTTACAGGGGTTTCAACAATTTGCGGATTCGAGCCATTTGCAGGGGGGGAGGGGGTCTGGTACGCATCTCCCGCGAAAAAGAGAGCAAATGGACAATTCTGCCCGAAATAAGTTCCTCGTCCCACCTCAAAAATTGAACTCACAAAAATCAGCTTCCACGGTGTGGAGCCCTGCGCCCATCAGATTCAGGGCCTTCCCAATGTGTATCTCCTTAAAGGCTCCTTCTGCGTAAGGCACCTGACAGAACAGCCACAAGCAACTCAAAAGGAACGTTGAGGGCGCTCCCCAACCTCTCACTCTGCCGCCTGCCGATACGATTTTAGGACCTGTCCGCCCCATACTTTCCCCTTCCTAGGTACGGAAAAGGAAGGAAAGTTGCTATAACACTTACTAGATACGGGCTCTCTTGTGGAGGTCATTAGAATATATAAATGTGAATAGGTACACACGTTATATATATATTATATACTAATATACACATACTAATATGATATATATTATATATGTATATATGTATATATATATATAGGTATATATATATACACGTATATATATAATATATATATATATATAAATACACACATAATGTGTATATATACATACATATATATATATATATATATATATATATATATATATTGTGACGAAGTGGCCTGAAAGTATCTGGGTCTGGACACCATTAATACTTGGTGCACGAAGTAGCCAAAGAACTGTGTCTGGACACCATTAATATTTGTTAACCCAAATTGCCAAGTATCTGGTTACTTTCACTTACCATTTGTACTGTTAGCACAAGAAGAACCCTTTTTATTTCTGGGTCTGGGACACCCTATGCACTTAGGGCACAGTTTGTTCAAGTACCTGGTTATTACTTACCTCACTACAGCCAGACACCTGACCTTTCATCACAAATACTAAACGACTGAATACTCTAAAGGTAATAGTGATCCCTTATAGAACTGAACAGTCAAGAAAACAATCAGACTAAGTTGATTAAAATGGATGTGAGGTAATCTTAATTAAAGGGCATCATTCCTTCACTAATTTCAAATCTAAGTATTTCCCTGATTCTAATTCGTTAGAGGGAAACGGCACAATTACCACTCTATTTCTACCTAGACAAAAAATAGAATATAATACTGGTGATATAATAAAATGCTCATATAAATTTAAAATACAAAATTTTATTTCTAAATTCAAAATTTATAAGTGAAATTCACAATCTCAGGGAAATTGTTATTACTTGAAAACAAAAGTTTAATTAATTCTTGAATTAATTATTAAGCAAAATCAAATCAAAGTTTATCAAGAAGATTAATTAAATTAAATCATAAAGCAATAATTAAATTTTAAATGAAATTTAATTAAATACAAATTAATTTGCAAGTGTTAGATTCAAACAATTACACAATAGAATATTATTCAAACTAATTAAACAAAATAGAGACAATGCAAAAAAACATAATGCATAATATGAAAACAATTAAAGCATTGACAGTACAAACATTAAGCATATAAAAATGAACATGTCAGAAGAACAAAGCAAAAGAAAAATGTATTGAAAATGATAATTTTATCCAATGGTAAAACAAAACCTCGAAGTGCACTTCAAAACATTTGAAAAATACCTGTATATGCAGCTGCAGCTTCTCACTCAAGAGAAAGGCCTGTTACACACTTTTACACTTTCCTGGGCGCCTTCACAAAACTAATAGAAATAATACTATGTTCAGATTCCACAAACAACACATATATTACTAAGAATTATATATGAATGAGTGACCACCTTATATATGAATGTGAATTACGTTACGGTAATCTCGAGTGAGTGAGCGAGAGAGAGAGAGCTTTGAGAGAGAGAGAGAGAGAGAGAGATTTCTCCCTAACGCACCCAACCAGGTATCGGAATCGAATGAATCGTTCTCTGTCCTCGTAAGCGTATGGGCATATATGGGGCAATTAGCATCTAGTTCAAGATGAAAACATATTACGTCATCTCTCTATGTTAAAAATGGATAACATCATTGTAGGGAAGGTTCTTGAAGGACTCGATGGTGCCTGGGATAAAGAAATCAGCTGGTCGGACATTCTCAAGGTTTGAATAACAACCTTCTCTGTTACTCTTTCTCTCTATCTTACGTACATTTTTCCTCTCTCCGCCTTATGTATGTTTAAAAATGAAAAGTTACACTACTAAACATGTGTTATCTTTAAATGTGGGAATCTGGACACAAAAACATACATTTCATAACATGATACACAGGTTCTGAGGTGAATTAATCATATTACCAAGATTATAATTGCATTACAAAACTTACATTATAAGAATATATATATATATATATATATATATATATATATATATATATATATATTTATATATATATATATATATATATATTTTTTATATATATATAATATATATATATTATTCGAGCTACAAATGTCCTTTAACATCTAAGTCGCTCTACCTCGGGATTAATATATTTTTCATATATGTAACCGAAGGGGATTTTTATAGATATTAAAAGGACATTCGTAGCTCGAATAATATATATGAATCACGGTGATGTGATAATTATTCATATATATATATATATATATATATATATATATATTTATATATATTATAACAGCGACAATTACACTTATGAGAGATCATGTTAAAAAATAAAAAACTCACGCTCGTTGAGTCGCAGCACGTTCCTAAAGCAATGCCTAGAGGACAATGAGACGAGTCGCCCACTACAATCTATCCAGTAGTCCAACAGAGCAATGGAAGCAGTGTCATCTGATTCAGAAATGATAATGTTGATGACTGATTGTCCCACTCCCTAATGGAAGCAGCTATCAATAGTATAGACATTCTTGCTGGCGAGAAGCAAGTGTGGAGGATATTTGTCATTGAGAGGATTATTAATCAAAGTTCTTTATGGGGATTGCAGTAGTGATTTCTAAAAGAAAAATAGCTTTGAGTCATTGTGTATGTAGGGAAAGTTTTTTACACATTTACAGAATCTGTGTACTTTAATATCTGTAAAGTAGTTCAGTATCGTCAAGTTTTAGGACAATAACAACCAGAAGCCTTGAAATCTCAAAAGAAATGAATTAAGGAATTTTTCTTCTTCGTTGGAACTCGAATCTGTTTGGTCAGAAGAATGAGGTTAGTGCTTTGCTCTTTACACTACAAAGTTTGTGTACGTAAAATTCGTAATTAAGGCAACTGAATAGACAGACAGGCTTCCACTAATCAATAGTCCAAGTAGCTTATACTTACCACCTATCATCTTGTTGATCGTTTCATACTTTTGATTTTTGCTTGAATTAAAAGACTAATATGCGAAACCGACACTCCCCCTCTCCCCACCCGCGAACATTCTTCGACTTTGTTTCATCTACTTTCCTCGTCTACCAGATGAACCGAATCAAAGCTCCTCCTTGTTAGCCAACTCAGACTTCAAACTCAGACCTAAGATTGCTTCTTTCACTCCTCTGTGAATTTGCAGCAGATGGCCCCGTGGGGTGGGGGTGCCATCAGTGCCCCTCACGTGGTGCCCTGTATGCATTCATCAAGGTTCTTTGCAGCGTCCCTTAGGCCCCTAGCTGCAGCCCCTTTCATTCCTCCCTTCATACTATCTTTCTTCCAACCCTCTCTTAACAATTGTTTCTGAGTGCAACTGCGAAGTGTTCCTCCTGTTATACCTTTAAAACCATTTCACTCCCAATTTCCCTTTCAGAGCTCTTAAGGAAAAAGGACTATTAACTTATTTGTACAGTAAATTTCTTTCCACCTGTAAAGGTAAAATATAATTTTATTTCATAGCATAAAAAAATGAAGATATTAATACTTTCCGCGATATAATAATATTCAAGTTCAGCAGGGTTTGCACTCACAAGAAAACATATACAAACAGTTGGTTTGTTTATGCATCTGTTCTTTACTTCTCTCGTGAACCGGGACTCCAGGAGTGTACGAGGTCGAAAGATCAGCTACGAGCATTCTTCAAGAGTTGCGTAGGAGCACGAGGTGGAGTTTGGCGGCCAAGATTACTTCACAGATTGCTCAGGACCTTAGGATAAACTATATCCGGTTGCGAAGCTTCTACCTAATGTCTGAAATGGGTTATCTGTGTATTGCAGTTACCTCTACGGCCACCCTTGGGATACCACCTATAAGCATCTCTTACTAGGGTGCGGGTGCATATCCATTACCTCGTAAACATATACTTTAGTTTAGGATTAAAGGGTATTTCCTTGAGAGAAAAGATTTAGTTGTAGGCAGGTTAGGTTTACGGAAGAGAATTCGAATCCGCATCGGAAGAAGCTACTGCGGTTACATTTTAGCTGCCCTGGTTTATCTTGTTGATAAAGTAAGTGGTTTCAAACCGCTAGGACCTTATAGCCTCTGGCAACTGCTGGTCTCCTTAGGTTGACCTAGGCATGTTAGCTTTCATGCGACACTCATCTGCTTGGAAAGGGGATTATAACAACCATCCAATTCTGCTTATGCAACTAAATTGCATACATTCGTGGCTTAAACATTAAGATGGGCAACTTGCAGCAGACAAAAGAAAAATCTTAAATCTATCACTGCCTAATATTGAAAAACTACATCAATAAACATCTACAGGGGATTTAGAGATTCACTTGAAGAGCAAATATTATTTACAAAACTTTGCACAGATGAAAATCAAAACAGGAGCCACTTTAGTAAGAGAAGCAGCCTTTATTTTCTCACGGTTTCTCATGTAGTCGAACATCATTAAATCTACACAGACAGAAAAGGGAAACTTGTATATCTACATTATCGTTCTCATTAGTTCGACATGAGACACAGAGTTAGTTCATCAACAGAGGAGGATCACTTGATTTATTAGATGGTTTGGGAGCAAGAAGCCGTTTCACCAAAATGCTGTTTATAACAACGTTCATTTCACGAGAATCGCCTGTCAAGGGACAGGAGGCATAGTTATTACTTTCATAGATCTCTCACTAAAAGGAACAGAGCGTTGATAAATAACACTCGGTGCACGTCATTTAAGAAAAGTGCTGCAATTCTTCTCTGACGACACACCGGTGCGCTGCTTGCCGTTGTATGCTTAATGCAGCTATATATGACAGACGACTCTAATTATGCTCATATGTTGCATATTTTTGTAACTAGTTAAACGAGTTTTTTTTTATTGATCTATCTCCATTCTTTGGAATAGGACATAGCTCTGCACTGTATAAAAATATTCAATAAGGTATATTCTATTAAAATATGAAAATCAAATCAAATGCGGTCGCACTATGTGGCTGTGTCTGCACGCATGCGCACACACATTATATACTGTGTATATATATATATATATATATATACATATATATATATATATATATATATATATATATATGTGTTATACCTACTTATGTTGCGGTTAGTCTTTATTTTTATTTCTCTTCGTTATGTTGCGTGGCGTACTTACGAGTTCTTATTCTTCTTCTTCTGGTTCACTTCGTTGTTACGGGTAATGTTTGAAAGGTTATGTTATATGGGCTAACCTTCATTTATCACTTGTTACGGTTGAGTTTCTTTTCTCATAGGAACATGTAATGCATTTATTTAGTTTGGGCTATGTCTCTCAGGAGTTTGATCCGTTGTTTTGACATGGGAAACGACCCGGGACTCTGGGCAAGTTAAACACCACTTTTATAAAAATTACTTATAATTGAATAAGCACAGTTTACACACTTTACACTACACTTGGAACAGAGTGAGAAGGAACGCAGCCTTCCCGTATGAGGTCTGGTTCTGAACTGAACTTGTCTGGCACTTCAAATGAAGTTTCGACCTAACTACTTCTTCTAGCTCCTCCTCAAGTGTCCTTTAGGACACCTCCTACTTCTTCATGAATGGCTCTCATTACTTCCGGTGCCACCTCTAGATCCATCTGATTGGTTTCGTCCCTCGACGGTAACCACCCACTGAAGGAGTCAAAGTTCAACTTTTCTGGTGAGGTTAGCACCTTACTGTTTTTCGTAAACAAGTGCCAATGTTTGGTCTTGGTTTTCGAAACTGCTATTCGTGCAGACTTATGCTGTACACATCTACTCCTTTTTCTACCTTTACTTCTGGTAGATCCTTCATCACTCTACTTTCACTATATATATTCTACCAGTGGTTTTCCTAACTAAGTTTTCCCTAGCTATTTCTAGACAGACTCTTATTGTTTCCTAACAACACTCGGCCACCTACTGGCAGTGACCTCAATGCCTAAAATTATAAAAATGATTATACATAATAAAATACAATGTTGAAATAAATCAAAAATGACAATACATATGAAAGCAACTATGGTGAGTGCTAGCAAAACAATATTTATCATGGACATGATAGGGGAAATGTCAGTCTTGTACATATGGAAAAATTGATTAGCTGCTTCAAGTTTGTCAAATGACTCTAATTCAAGTTTGGATAATTTGAAATCCTTGACATTATCAAAATCATTGATATGGCTAGATAAATTTAAGGTATAAGAAGCAAAAATGGTAGGCATGTAGTACAAATAATTCAAGATGTCACAAAGGATTTTATGTTGTTAAATATTATCTGAAATTGATTATTCCTACAAGTGACCTTAGCTGTTACTTGATTCTGTGAAAACACTACCATTTCATCATACAAAATTTGAGCTTTGAAATCAGGACTGTAAGGGATATACTCACAGTTATTCTCACCATTCCTGTCATTAATCAAATCATCAATGCAATACAACTTGTTAAGTGGGTGATAAAAACCCTGTATATTACAAACAAACTCATTAGTTTCTAGCATGATACAATCATCAAAATCTTTTTCACTTAATTTCAACAACAGAAGTGAATTTTGTTGCAATGCAAAATGTACTATGCCTTGGTTCAAAACAATTGACTTGTTGTTTACTAGCATTGGGAAAGGGTAAATGGAAATTAAGTTATTAACTTCATTATTGTTGAATGGGATGGGACACCAACACAATGTGATCAGAAACCCGCTTTACACTAATCAAGCTATAGTAAGTAAGAACATCTTGCACCAGCGGTTTGAAGTGATGATCTAACATACATTTTTCAATTACAAGGTGCAACTCACTAGGACTGATGAGGTATGGTGATAAAATGTTTTTAGCGGCTAACATTACTGCATTTAGCAATTCCTTATGATTCAACAAAAAGGTTTCTGTTTCAAATAATAACTTATTTACATACTGTGACTTGTTTAAGTCATTTATCTCTGTAGTAATATTCTGAGCCATATTGTTTACAAAGTCTTTAGTTTAACAATCAAATCCTGTTCTTGTTAGTTGCATCAATGACCTTAGTCATGATGGTACCTCTTTCCGCGGCCCATAACTCTAATTTTTCTATTCTAGCCCTATCTTTATCTACATCACCATCAGTAGCTACACCAAACAAAGTGTTTAAGGCTGTGCTTATAAACGGTAACAGCGATCTTTTGTTAACCCTCTTGGGTAACACTTGACTAATATCTTCCCTAAGCTTTAAAAGAATAGAATTATTCTGGTTATTAGACATGAGACTTTCAATGTTAGCCATTAAACTATGAAGCTCTTGTTGCTGTTCTTCTACTGTTGTAATGTTGATGGTTACAACCGCTATGTCGTGTATCATCTTGACATGACCATGTTCTTTTAGGATTGCTCCCTTCTTGATTTGCAAGAGGGAGATGCAGATATCGCTCACCATGAGCCATAGTGTAATCCATTT
Source organism: Macrobrachium nipponense (assembly GCF_015104395.2). Taxonomy (NCBI): domain Eukaryota; kingdom Metazoa; phylum Arthropoda; class Malacostraca; order Decapoda; family Palaemonidae; genus Macrobrachium; species Macrobrachium nipponense. The sequence continues at coordinate 27,283,997 of NC_061108.1, read as the reverse complement.
CCTGCAAATATATTCTAAGCAGTAAACCTTATACAACAATGTTATTGACCTGTTGCACTTGGTCCCTATCTTTTCCTTAAATTGTATCTCGGAGTCACTAATGCTGATGAAGTATGGGAATCATTACGTTACTGTTTTTTCCTTACTACTTGACTCTTTAAATCTTTTTAAAATTCTTTAAATGTTCTTCTGACCAAATGTCGGAATGTACTATTTTAATATGGTTGCAATGTGCAACAGTTTCACTTAAAGTTGATTCATGCATTAGCTTAAATTTATTTAACTTTAATCTTTCTATTACTCTATATGGACCTTGAAATTTAGGACTTACTTTAACATTAGATCCTTCAACTTTGTGATTAAGCACATATACTTGTTGACCTATTTTTAATTCTGGGACTGTTGATTGCTTATTGTAATACTTACTAGACTTTTGATGTAACTCCTTCAATCGAGCCCTTGTGCCTTTTACGGTCTCGAAAGTCCGTCTTGTTTTCCATGCAACGTAGTCTCGTAACGTATAAGTATGTCTTGGTGGGACGCTTCGTCTAATAAGGTATTGGGCATTCTTTTCTGATAACCATATAACAGAAAGTGTGGGGTTTCCCAACAGATTCATTACAGTGTTATTAATAGTGAACTGTACGTCTTCAAGTATTAAGTCCCAATCTTCAGTCTGTGGAGTTACTAAAGTTTCAGTACATCCTTTATCTTATGATTTGTTCTCTCTACTGCTCCATTAGAGCTTGGTTTATAAGCCGTAACCTGACACTTGTTAATTTCATAAAACTCACACAATTTCTTCAAAATGTCACTAGTAAATTCTCCTGCATTATCAGATAATAATGTTTGAGGGCATGAATGTCTAGTTATTATTCTAGATTTCAGAGCTTCTGCTACAGTAGTTGCTTCTCTGTTTCTGACTGGAATGATCTCAACATATCTAGTCAAGTAATCTATGAAAACTAAAATCTGACGATTACCTCTAGTTTGTGTTTGGAAATGGACCTACAAAATCCATTGAAACTACTTGAAAAGGAGTTAATTCTTTGATGGATATTTCTCAAGAGGGGCTTTTTACATTAACGTTACCCTTGTGTACGTTACAGATATGACAATTTTCAACAAATCTTTTAGCTTCTTCATTGCAATTCGGCCAAAAATAGTTTTCTAGTGACTGTTCTACATGTTTTCTTTATTCAGGGATGTCCTGACAACTTTGTCAAGAGTGTGTTAGTTTCTATATCTTTGGTTAGTGTGTTAGGTACATACAATCGTGAACAAGCATTCGGTTCATCTGATGTTTTATATAGAATTCCATTAATTAACTGAAATTCAGACTGATCATCCTCATTTTGCATTAATTTACCCACTATTTTTCTAATGTTAGCATCTTTTTGCTGTTCAATCTGAACTCTTTCTAAATCTAGATCTATGATCTGACAACTAAAACAGAAAGTATTAGTTGTGATTTGTTTCTCGTTTTCTTCTTGCGACCTTGACAAAGCATCTGCAATAGTGTTATATCTTCCTGGGATATATCTAAATTCTGGGGCAAATTCTAATACACTTATGAACCATCTGTTAAACTTCATATTATTTGTGAATGCTCTTTTCTTAAATAAATCACAAATAGGTTTGTGATCTGTAAGCACATTGACTTTATGTCCTAGCAATATATGCCTAAACTTACGTAATCCCCAATAAAGAGCTAAGCACTCTCGTTCGGTAGTGCTATAATTTCCTTCTGCAGCATTCAAAACTCTACTTGCATAATATACTGCTCTCATTCTGGTTTTTCCTTGTTGCATTAAAACTGCACCTACACCTGTACTAGAAGCATCGCAGGCTAAGTAGAATTCTTTTGAGAAATCTGGATACACTAAAATTGGATTTCTTGTCATCATTTCCTTGAGTGTTTGGAAAGCTCTTTCATGTTCTGGCTTCCATTCATAAATTACATCCTTCTTTGTTAAATCTGTTAATGGTTTGGCTATAGTGGCAAATCCCTTAATAAAAGGGCGATAGTAGCCAACCATCCCTAAGAATCTTCTTAAGGCTTTCAAGTTACTTGGGGCTGGATATGCTACAATTGACTTTATTTTCCCTTCCTGCATACGCAGTCCATTTTCACTGATGACATGTCCTAAATAATTCTAATGATTCATCATGAATTGACAATTCTTATCTTTATCTTTAATCCTGCGCTCTTTATCTTTCTAACACTGGGTTTCAATGTCTTAAAGTGACTATCCAAGTCCTTACTAGAAATGACCACATCATCTAGGTATACTGAAACATCCTCTATGTCTCCTAAGATTTGGAGAATTAATCTAGTAAATGTTAGTTTTGGAGGCTGATGTAAGACCAAAGGGCATGACTTCAAACTGTAAATGTTCCTTATGAGTCCTAAAAGCTGTCAAGGGCTTGGATTCTTCGTCTAAAGGTACTTGCCAATATCCACTAAGCAAGTCTAATGACGTAAATATCTTTGCTCCACCTAATTGAGCTAACATATCATTTATAACTGGCATTGGCCTACTATCTGGAATGTGTGTGAATTTAATTTCCGATAATCTATTACCATTCTCCAAGTGCCATCTTTCTTTGGAACTAATAAGGAAAAGGTGAATTATATGGTGATTTAGAAGGTACTATTACACCATCTTGTTTCATTTCTTCAATTAACTGATCTACGATCGTCGTTGACTGATGGGTAACTTATAGTTAGGGATATAAAATGGTTTAGTTCCATCTTGTATTAAAATCTTATGTTGCAACGTATCTGTTCTGCCTAACTTATCTCCTTCTAAGGCAATGACATCTCTATACTTTTCCAATATGTAATAGTTTAACTCTATTCTGAGGAAAGGTCTGTATTATTTACTTCTTTATTTAGAATTGAACTCGGTTCTGTGTTAGAGAAGAATGCTTTTTCACTTAGTGTTAGTAAAGGATTATTCACTACAATTCCTGTACAAAATTCTATACCAGGTCTTAGTATTAGTCTTTTGTCTGAAAAATTCTGGACGTATGTCTCACAGTTATTACCTTTCACGTGAACTAGAGAATTGTCCATCCTAAAAAAGTCAGGTAAGTTTTCATTAGTTAGCATTACGTCTTTTTCATGCAAGTCTTCGTCTGCTTTAGTCCTAAGACAAACTTTGGTTAGACATTGCGGGTACAAAACTACTTCTCTATTAAGTACAAATGTGACAGTATGGTCATCTGCAGTACTGATTAAACATATTTCTTCGTCCATCTCGTATCTCTGAGAAATAACAGACATCTGTTTCATCCGAATTTTCTCCAGTAGTATTGTTGAGTTTAATTCACCCTTATTTATTGTTGCCTAATAACAGGACTCATTGATATATTTTTCTTCTTTATTTTCATCCATTATAAGATATGTACAATCAATTTCTGATTCATCTTCATACATTTGTTCGCAGCATTAATATGTCAGGGGCAATAAATTGTTCAGCTGCGAATAAAAATTTGTTCAGAGCCAAGCTCTGGTTCAAGAATTCGAGTATCACGGGCTTGCATTGCTAATATTATTTATTTGTGCACAATCTATATAGAAATCCTTCCTGGCTAAGGACATTTCTTGTAAGTTATTATTTCTACCACTTATTCCACTAATATCTGTGCTAGCATTATTATCTATCTTAGTTTCTTGGATGTTCGCTTCTCTAGAAGATGTCGTCTCAGATAAATTGATCAGATTTATGCAAGACTTTCCTTCTTCTAGCTGAAAAACAAACATTTCTCTATTTCTGCGTGGTAAATTTATTTTATTTTCTCCACAATCTAACATTATTCTACATCTCCGCATAGCCTTATATGAAAACAGCGCTTGCGTAGGATAAAACCTTTCTTCTAATACTACAAATACTTCCTTAAAAGTTTTGTCTAAAATCTCTATGTCCAGTGTGACATTGCCTAGCGCCTTTATTTGTTTCCCGGCTATTCCTTTTATAATTCTACCAGGACCTTGTATTTCTATATCTGCAAAGCCTAAATGTTTTGTTAATGTTTGTTTATCTATTATATTTACTGTACTGTCTGTATCTAAAAGGATTGAGCATGGGTTTATTATTCAATTCTGGTTTGGATGATAGGTGAAATCTTCTTGGCATATTTCTTTATCCTTTACTGAAAATACTATTTCCTTATTTACTTCAAAAGGAAATTTGAAATTATCTTCCTGACCTACCGTAACTATTTCATTATCATTTTCACTGGTAAGGAAGCTTTCTCGTGTATTACCCTCTTCTGTAATTGTCACTGAGTCTGATTATTATTTTGGGGTGTATTACTTTGGGCATTATGATTAGTATTGGTATTTCTGAACCAACAATTTTGTGTTAGGTGACCTGTCCTATTACAATGAGAACAATATCTTGGTCGCCTACAATTCTGAGTTGTGTGTTGGAAGTAACCCCACAATTTTTTGCGCAATTTTGTTCCTGCTTTTATTTTGTGTTTTCTATTATCTCCGGAGCTCTGACTGTGATTTGGGCTGAATGAAGTTGGATTATTATTGTTTGGATTTCCTCTATACTGTTTGAGGCCTATTTTTACTATTCTTGTTTACTTGGAAAAATTTCCCATTACTGTACTTTGGATTATTCTTAGGATCTTGTTTTCCCTGTTGTCTATTCTTAATATTTCTAGATCTGTCTGGGACACTATCTGTCCTTCCCTGGAAATTATTTCTATTCCTATTAGGGTTTCCATTATTTACAAAACCTGTAAATTCCTTTGCCAGATTTAGTCCCTTTTTACACATTTCCTCCTCCATAAATCTTAAAGCTGCTAGACTATCCTGCTTCGGATCAGGATCCTGTTTCTTAAAGACTCGTTTTTCTTCTTCCCCGATAGCGTCATATACTATACCATGAACTATGTCATTCAAAATCTCTTGCATACTGACTAAATCCTTTTTGTCACGACTAAATGCATCAGGATCGCCAATAACTACGCCGGCTCGTTTCAAATCTGTGGTTAAGTTACGGATTGCGTTTTCGACGTCCGTATGTAAATTTGCGATACTTTCCCCATCGTATTTCTGATGAAGGAAAACGGAGAGGGTTATACATTTATCCTTTTGATAAATGGCTCCCCATAATTCTAGACACACCTTCTTAATTCAGCGAAGGTCGGAATCTCCTGTAAACTTAGGGCGTGAGAGTGCGATGTGCATCCCCCTTTTCGGAACTAACATAGAGTAACGCTTCATCTATTTTCTTGCGTTCATCTTTAATTCCACTAGCTGAAATTCGACTTTCAGTCTCTGTTATCCACTGAGATACTGTATATGCTTCTAACTTAATTTTGTCAGGATGACCCCTTTCTACCCTACCGCAAAAGCGTGTAGCCTGTGTTATTACGGCTGCCTGTGCCATTCTAGAGTACCTGGTTTGTACTTGCAATGGGTTAGGAATGTTATTATGATTAGTAACAGTCACACTAGTCGTGGGTCTATTTGCTACTGTCGAACTCGGTATTCTGGTTGGACTTTCGCTATGTGATCGTCGAGTATTTAGTCTCGAGCGTCTGTCAGGAGTTGGACGTAGGCTATAATGACTCAGATCGGGAGTTCTGCTTCTTTGTAACCTAGTAATAATTTCGTTAAAGTTTTTATTCATATCAACAGCATTAGATTAGATACAATTTAAAAAAATAGATGCATTGTTGTACTTACATTATCTTCATACTGAGTCTGTCTTCCTTATTGCGATTCCTAGATTCCTATCTAATCTTATTTCCTAGTGTTTCCTTCCTTCAATCTGGAAAAACATTAACATTAGTGTATGCCGTTATTCCTTATTCACACCACTGCACTTTGTGAACTGAATGACAATATCTTTATTGTTCTAGATTTATCACAATCAATGAAGCAAAAAAAAAATTATTTTATCTTGCAACTTTACGGCAAAGAAAAATTTTATCTCAAAACTACTTGTTATGAATTATTTTATAAAAACATTTTTATATTATTGCAGTGTGTGATTTTTCTATTTTGATTTATTTTCAGACGTTAATCTATCAGGATACTTTAAACTTTTCTTCTCATTGCTGGTTGCCGATCACTTCTGCGTCGTCGTCCGGCTCTGCCTGTTTCACTTGTTGTGGCGTTGTCCGTGCGCTGCCGTCGTTCACACCACTGTTGGAGTCCAGTGCGCCTTATCCATGGGGAAAAATCGTAGCGATGTATGGAGAAATGGGCGCTATCTCAGGATTTATGATAGTTTAGCGCTCACAGGTTGATTGAAGAAATCCATCGTCAGTCCTCGCTGCGTTGTATTCAATCTTCTTTTATCCGCCTTAATGCGTTTTTACGTATTCCTTTGTCGAGTTTATGGCTTAGGAATGCGGCTATCCTTGTTCAGTATTCTTCTTATGATTTCACTGTGTTTCGTCGCTGCGTTTCGTTCGCCCTCTCAGCAGAATCGAAGTGTTGTTGTGTCTACGTCGTTCGGAGTTTCATTCTTGTTCGTTGCCCTTTTTCTTTTTCTTCGTTCTTCGAGTTATTGAACTCTGAATTTCTTCTTTTTAATTGTAAAGTTCGTGCCTGGTTTTCTTGTATATTTCTGACGCTTAAGTATTAGCGCTCTTTTATTGGCAATTTTATATCTTCCACTCTGTTTAATTTTTCCACTGTGTGTGTGTGTGTGTGTGTTTATTTTGGTGTTATATGCACTTGGAATCCCACTACCGCTGTTCACCACATATGTTGTGCCTACTTACTTTTGTGGTTAGTCTTTATTTTTATTTCTCTTCGTTATGTTGCGTGGCGTACTTATGAGTTCTCATTCTTCTTCTTCTGGTTCACTTCGTTGTTACGGGTAATGTTTGAAAGGTTATCTGTTATATGGGCTAACCTTCATTTATCACTTGTTACGGTTGAGTTTCTTTTCTCATAGGAACATGTAATGCATTTATTTAGTTTGGGCTATGTCTCTCAGGAGTTTGATTCGTTGTTTTGACATGGGAAACGACCCGGGACTCTGGGCAAGTTAAACACCACTTTTATAAAAATTACTTATAATTGAATAAGCACAGTTACACACTTTACACTACACTTGGAACAGAGTGAGAAGGAACGCAGCCTTCCCGTATGAGGTCTGATTCTGAACTGAACTTGTCTGGCACTTCAAATGAAGTTTCGACCTAACTACTTCTTCTAGCTCCTCCTCAAGTGTCCTTTAGGACACCTCCTACTTCTTCATGAATGGCTCTCATTACTTCCGGTGCCACCTCTAGATCCATCTTGATTGTTTTTCGTGACCCTCGACGGTAACCACCCACTGAAGGAGTCAAAGTTCAACTTTTCTGGTGAGGTTAGCACCTTACTGTTTTTCGTAAACAAGTGCCAATGTTTGGTCTTGGTTTTCGAAACTGCTATTCGTGCTGACTTATGCTGTACACATCTACTCCTTTTTCTACCTTTACTTCTGGTAGATCCTTCATCCACTCTACTTTCACTATATATATTCTACCAGTGGTTTTCCTAACTAAGTTTTTCCCTAGCTATTTCTAGACAGACTCTTATTGTTTCCTAACATATATATATATATATATATATATATATATATATATATATATATACATGTGTGTGTGTGTGTATATATATATATATATATATATATATATATATATATATATATATATATATATATATATATATACAGTATATATATCATAGAGTGAAAGAGAGTTAAGGGGCATTTGGTATGAGCAGGACTTGGAAGGGTGACCAGCAATGAAAACCAACAGTTTCTGTTTGATGAACGGAGTTCAGAGGACCACAAATTAACTCTTATTACTTAATGGCATTGCAACTTTGGGAAACTTTATCTGGTGTTATCCTTTTGAGTTTAAGCTAGGATTTCGTCTTCACAATTATCAGAGGGCATTTTAGCCGAACCACCGGTTAAATATCAGACACCTTTGGCTAAAAGGCCCTCTGATAATTGTGAAGACGAAATCCTAGCTAAAACTCAAAAGGATAACACCAGATAAATTTTCCCAAAGTTGCACGTTTAAATTATCTTTTTGTACAGACGCCCAACGAAGAATTGGCGTAGTTTCTTAATTCATTGTTCGTTAAGGAAATATTGCCGTATGCAGGTGCCAGATTATTTATGTAACAATAAATAACATTTCCTTTCAAAGGTGCTATACTTGAAATAAATTACATTAGAATTGAGTAGACTTATTCAACGTATTAAAGATAATTATTTTGCAAAGTAAGGAAAATATATACCGATGGGTCCACGATTTCTAATTTTATTCTCAACTCTAGCTTCGTGACAGCATACCGAAGATTTTGAAGTTGACTTTGCTGCCACTCGAGTCTTTACTCAACGTATCGTACTGCACTGGGGTGTTGTCATTTCGTCTCCTACAGCCGATAAATAATACATCAAGGTGTTAACATTCTTTTAAAACGATGTTTAATTAAACTAATTTTGTCCTTTGATCAATAAAATAATTTGTATGACACATAGTGAAGACCTAAACTGGGACTTCTGATTTTCCCATCCCCTGGATTAGTCTAGGTCTATATTCTTGGATACGTAATATTAATGAATATTTAAATCGACAATATATATATATATATATATATATATATATATATATATATATATATATATATTAATCTGCTTTATTTGACTATTCCCGTTATTCTTGTTTTATTAGCCATGTTCGCCTTTCTTCTTATCCTTTTCATAATTGCTTAACATAATTAACTCTGACCTAGCTATTCAAAGTCAAAAAGCAATCATAAAAAAATCAAACGAATATAATTCAGTCTTATTTTTTATCGATGTCCTCGCCTTCCTTGGATCCCAGTCGGAGACAGTATGTTCGTTCGTTCGTTCGTTCGTTCGGCCTCCTCTCTGTGTGTATCCAGAAAAGCACCTTCACCTTGGAATTCTTGAGCATTTGAACTTGAAGATCTCTGGAGATGTTATTATCCTCGACGGAGCCACAGATCCGTCGAATCCTGCCCCAGAGATCTTCTCCGCTCAAATTGCTACAGAGGAAGAGTGAGAAAAGGACTATTCTACTTACGAGAACAGAGGAGAAAGGCTTCTGCAATCCTCAGGAATCCCAAAAGGAAATCGCCCTTCAAGACACGAAGGAAGGAAGACGAAGGACGAACGAACGAACGAACACACTGTCTCCGTCTGTCTTCAAGGAAGGAAGGAAGACTTCGAAATCCACAAGAGAAGAATCGAAGCTTCCGTCAGCTTCTCAAAACAACCATCAGCATCAAGCGTCTTTGACTCAGCCTCTCGACAACAGGGTCTGCCATCAAGGGCTAAGAGAAAGTGGATGAAGATTGTATGAAGGTCTGCAAAGGACGTCACAAGGAGACGAGGACCAAAAGGAGGACTGGATACTGGAAGAGGATTGGATTCTGGAACTACTACAGAGGAAGAGTGAGAATAGGACTACTTACGAGAACAGAGGAGAAAGGCTTCCCAAATCCTCAAGAATCCCAAAATGAACTCGCCCTTCAAGACACACGGGGAGGAGGACGAAGGACGAACGAACACACAGTCTCCGTCTGCCTCCAAGGAAGGAGAAAGACTTTGAAAGAATCTAAAGCCACTCTTGCAGAGCTGTGGCTCCGTCGAATACAGCCACAGAGATCTTCACTGCTCAAATTGCTAAAGAATCCCAATTGCCTCCGTCTGTCTCCAAGGAAGGAAGAAGACTTCGAAATCCACAAGAGAAGAATCGAAGCTTCCGTCAGCTTCTCAAACTAACCATCAGCATCAAGAGTCCAGTAAAAGCACCATACAAACAAACAAAAACCAAGAGTCTTTGATTCAGCCTCTCGACAACAGAGCCTTCCGCCAAGGACTGAGGGAAAGAGGAGGAAAGAAGCAAGAAGGTCTGCAAAGGACGGCACAAGGAGACGAGGACCAAAAGGAGGACTGGACACAAAAGAAGACTGGACACAGAAAGAAGACTGGACACAGGAAGAAGACTGGACACAGAAAGAAGACTGGACACAGAAAGAAGACTGGACACAGGAAGAAGACTGGACACAGAAAGAAGACTGGACACAGGAAGAAGACTGGACACAGAAAGAAGACTGGACACAGGAAGAAGACTGGACACAGAAAGAAGACTGGACACAGGAAGAAGACTGGACACAGAAAGAAGACTGGACACAGGAAGAAGACTGGACACAGGAAGAAGACTGGACACAGAAAGAAGACTGGACACAGGAAGAAGACTGGACACAGAAAGAAGACTGGACACAGGAAGAAGACTGGACACAGAAAG
>NC_061108.1:27246183-27268683 GCF_015104395.2 Macrobrachium nipponense | reverse complement strand
TTTGTAGAGATCACCTGTTCTTTGAGGAATATGAATTACAACCAGTTTTCTTTGAATGTTGAAGTTTCAGGCTGTGTTTAAGCTGCCTGTATGTTGCAAAATGATTTATAGGCCTAGAAAAATAATCTAAGCTTTCTGAGATGTAATCTTTACTTATGTTTTTATTTGTAGAGATTGCCTGTTCTTTGAGGAATAAATGATGATGATGATGATTTTGGTTATATGGAGAAGATGGCTATAATCGAAATATCATAAGTATTAATATCAAGGCATATGGAACACTGGTTTTTCAACTGGTTTACAACATTATTTTCTTAAAAGTCCTTCTGCTCGCTTTTGATGTATAATTTATTCTTTCATAAGGTAACTTGAAGTGCAAGAATGTGTAGATAACCTCATTTGCATTCTGGCCAGAAATTGTTAATATAGAGATGTGAATGTTAAGCGTAAAGTAAAGAAATCTAACACCTAAGCCTAGGAATAATATCTTGGCCTTGACAAATAAGCGAATATTTGCTAGTATGCTATCAGTTTTGAAATATTAAGAAAGATAACAAATAATTATGTATGAAAATCCAAATATTCCTTAAACACATAAAGTAAATGTTTTCAAGATAATTTAATGGTCGCTACTCATTGTAGACCTACTTATATACCAGGTGGTTATTGTTGCACCGACACTGATACGTCACACATGTTCCCCTCACACGTTGATATCGGTGGGCGCATTCTACTTTTGTATATACATATTTACATTTTCTCAGCGTTGAGGGTAAAAACAATCAAATAGGACTATATCAAATTTTATGTTTGCTTTGGAAGCATTATTAATGTCAAAATTTTTTTTATTTATTTATTTAACATTTGAACTGAGGTTTGATGGCGACTTCGTTTTGGTCAAATGCTTCAGCAATGAGTGAACGAAAGTTTTGAAAATGTTTCGTAAGGGTTTTTCTGAAATTTGGCTACACGTGACATTTTCTTACAATTTTCAAATATATGACAGATTTCACACTTATGAAACATATTATGGCCTTAGCATATGCGATACTCGCGTTTTCGCATTGAAATAAAGGATAAATATGGAGCATGCTAGGGTTGCCAGTTAGTGAATTTTGAACGAAATCCTATGGAGTCATGTCGCATGAGATTTGAGCATCACTGTACTTCATTTAATTTACTTTTCTCTTCGCCTTATTGTCTAACTTCTCAAACTCCTTTCCCTAGTCTTGGGCAGCATCGTTGCTGGAATTTGATTTTTTTTTTTTCTTTTTCAAAGTCAGCAGCATGAGACAATATTGTTTTGCCCATTACTTGATAATATTTGGACCCAAGATATGTGAAAATGTTGGTCATATTGATAACTCATGAGCTGAACTATCTCTTATTACATACCAGGTTGATCAGCTCTGGGGAGAGGACTCTGCACTGTCAGTTTTAACCATCAAGATGAATGGTGGGAATGATCGTATTCATGTAATGGTCTTAGTACAATTAAGTGACTAAATTTAGCCTACACTTAGGCCACCAAAGCCATGTTGTTACCATCCTTTTCGGGATAGGCTAAGAAGTGGACATTTGGAAGTCGGCTCTTATTGGTGTCATGCAAAGCAAATGGTATTACAATTTTCAAAGACATTTTCTCGTGCACGAAAATCAAGAAAATTGTATACTATCCATAGGCTCTTGATGACCTGACACAATTAATGACCTCTACATGGTCATGGACATAAATATGCCCAATTTAGCAAATGATAGGCCAGATTCTGTGCTTATACTTATTAGTAAGTATAGAAAGTGATGGGAAAGGTATCATGGATCTAATAAATAGCACAAGTAGATTGATCATTCTATATAAGTAATTGGACTTACCATCGAAACTGATCATGACATAATATCATCAACATTAAGAACGAATTTAAAAGTAGGAAATGGAAAAAGAGATGCTTGGGCATCCTTTGGTAAACAAAGAATCATTTGAAGCCCGTAGTCAGATAAGGCTTTCTTTACAGAGGTCACCAAGGACCCTAATGTGGCTAATAGCTTGGAAAAAGGAGAACATTACAATTACTTCAAGTTTTGCAAATATTATATACTTGCAGAAAAAAATAAGCAAAAAAAAAAAGGACTGGAATAATTCAGTGTGCATATATCATGGATAAAGCTGTTGTGATTTCTTCAAAGTGTAAAACTCAGTCTTACGATTCATCGTATGAAAATAAACGATGAGGAAGTGGTGACTTAAAAACTCATTTGAATGTTAATTATGGCAAAGGAATGTTCCAACCACTTCAACGATCATCTTCGGCTTTGAGGGCCCTTGATTACTCTTCAATTTATCATAGAGAATAGTATATTGGTTCATGGAATCAAGCGCCCTCTGCAATGTAAATTTGGGTACCCGTATTATGTATGTACTATGTAAAACTGTCATGTGACAAATGCTCATCTCCAGAATATGGTGTCTGCACCTCAATTACTGTATTAAATGAGTAAGTAGGAATGCACTGGGTCTTACGAGGTCATTCGGTGCTAAAAGGGGAAATTGGGGGAAAAGGGGTTAAAAGGTGTAACAGGAGGAAACCTTGTGATTGCACTATGAAACAATTGTTAGGAGATGAAGGAAAGAAAGATGGAAGAGAGAGAATATGTATGGGAGATACAGTAAAAGTAGCATAATTCCATTTTGGGAAGGATGAGTAGATAGCATTATGATTGACAACTCAGCAACTGTTGCTGACCTAAACAAATCAGGAAGGCTAAGGTTCAAATCTATGCCAGCTAGGAGTAGACATCATTGATTTGGTGTATCAAAGTTACACTAGGGAAATGCAGCATAATATGGACAGTCCCGGTTGGAGAAAACAATTCCTTTCATCAGAATGGTCATTCGAATTGACAGTTTGCAAGGCTGGAGTGACCACTGCCTTATTTAACATTTGTTTAACGTTTACAGTGCTCCAGTAAACTGGTGGCAAAGGATTTCAGATCTTTTCTTACAAGTCTACTAAAGTAACTAAATTAAAGATATTGATGAACACATTTTCTTCATATATTTTCATGAACACTGTAGTAGAGGCTATGGGTTACATTAGTAGGTGTTAGTCTGATTCTTGCTTCTTTTTAAGCTCTGTAACTGTTCTCTCTTTATTGGAAATACTTTGCTGTATATCCTGCTAAACATGAAAAATTTTTTTCTCTTGCTAGTAATGTTCATTACTGCATTTATATTAAAAGTTAATTAATTCATGACATAAACATTGATGAATTCACTAAATACTGAAGTTAATTTCAAAATATTGAACTACACTGTGATACAGGACATGAACTGAAAACTAATATAGTACAGTGGCACCTCGACATACGAAAAGCTCAACTTACAAAAAACTCGAGATACGAAAGCAAATACGAAGATTTTTGTGGCTCTACATACGAAAATTGTTCAAGATACGAAAGGTTGTTGCTGTAAAGTCCGAGATTCGCCCGGACCACCGATAATTTTAAAACTTGCTCGCCGCCAACTGAGTAGACTCGCCACCATCCTCCCACTCTCCCATTGGCTCCTGATGCTAGTCACTGCCATAAGATCCTGATCTCCTATTGGTCAGCATCTCTCCCATCGTGCTCTACGTAGCGGCATGCTTTTTCGGCCACTTCGTGGCATCATCGGTATCGTAAGCACGCGGAATTTGTTCATTCTATACAATTTCGTTTATTAACGTAAATTCGTTAGTGATTTCGTCGTAGTATACTTTATCGTGTTGTGTGAGAACTTTATTACATACGTATACATACTACATAACATAATTACGTACAGTATATACGTAGTCATGGGTCCCAAGAAAGTTGAAATTCACGGTAAGAAGATGCTCTCTTTGGAAACGAAGATGGAGATTATCAAGAAGTATGAAGCTGGTATGCGATTGAGTGTGATCGCCAAGGAATACGGCCGAAATCCGTCGACAATAGGCACCATCCTTAAGCAGAAGGATGCCATCAAAGCAGCTACATCTTCCAAGGGCGTGACTATTTTGTCCAGCATGAGGAGCCACGTGCACGATGATATGGAAAGGCTGCTTTTTGTCTGGATGAAAGACAAAGAGAATCGCTGGCGATACGATAACGGAGACGGCAATCTCCCACAAGGCCAGTGCGGTTTTCGGCGATTTGATTGCTCAGGCCGAAGACGACGGAGGAGAAGGGACATCGATGCCAACCCCAGACTTCAAGGCTTCTCATGGGTGGTTCGAAAAATTCCGTAAATGGACTGGCATCCATTCGGTGGTGTGGCATGCAGAGGCGACCAGCTCAGACACGAAAGCGGCCAAAGCCTTTATTAAGACGTTCAACGAGATGACAATCAAGGAAGGCTACAGTTCTCAGCAAGTCTTCAACTGTGATGAGACTGGCCTTTTTTGGAAAAAAATGCCTCGTCGGACGTACATCATGCAGGAAGAGAAGAAGCTACCCGGGCATAAGCCTATGAAAGAGGCTTACGCTTGCACTTTGTTCCAACGCCAGTGGGGATTGCAAGGTGAAGTTCCTACTTGTGTATCATTCGGAGACTCCTCGAGCCTTCAACGCCCACAAAGTGCTTAAGGAGAAGCTTCCAGTGATGTGGAGGGCTAATGCGAAAGCCTGGGTAACGAGACTTTTGTTCACCGAGTGGGTAAATCTGTGTTTTGGCCCAACAGTGAGGAAATTCTTGGAAGAGAAGCACCTCCCTCTGAAATGTCCGCTGTTGTTGGACAATGCCCCTGCTCACCCTCCTGGCCTAGAGGAAGATATCCTAGCGGAGTATTCGTTTATCAAGGTTCTTTATCTTCTGCCTAACACCACCCCTCTCCTCCAGCCCATGGACCAGCAAGTGATATCGAACTTCAAGAAGCTGTATACGAAACATCTTTTCAAGAGATGTTTCGACATCACCGATACCACAAAACTCACCTTGCGTGAATTTTGGAAGGAGCATTTCGATGTTGTGATATGCATCCGACTCATCGACCAAGCTTGGCAGGAGGTTTCAAGGAGAACCTTGAATTCTTTGTGGAGGAAACTCTGGCCTGATGCCTTATCCGCCCGAGACTTTGAGGGATTCGACATGGGCGAAGCTGGTGCTGCAGATTCAGGAACAGTTTATGATCCTGAGACTGTTTCGCAACCAGATCTTGACGAGATCGTTGCACTTGGCAAGTCCATGGGGCTGGTCGTCGACGAGGACAACATCAATGACCTTCTCGAGGAGCACCAAGAGGAGCTTACGACGGATGACCTGAAGGAGTTGGAGGCCATGCAACATAACGTCATTCAAGAGGAGTTCTCTAGCAGCGGCGAGGAGGAGGAGGACGACCCTATGACAACGGCAGAAATTAAGGAGAAAAGATACCCAAAAAAGGCTTACACAGGTCGTATGCTTGCACAGTTCGATGACGTTTGCCCGAGTCGTTTCAGGAGCATTTTGAAAAGCAGGCAGAAGCAATCTTCCTTGGATAGTTATTTTCTAAAGAGGCCTTTAGTAGGAGTAAGTAAAAAGGAAGAACCAAGTGATACTACGAAAAAACAGAAAGTTGATTCCAAAGTGGTGAAGAACGTTGAAATTTTGTAAAAAAAAAAAAAAAAAAAAAAATGTAGTATAAAAAAGCAAAAAAAAAATAAAAATAAAGACAAAAAAAAAAATTTAATTTTAAGTTTTTTGTAAAGTGTTACAGTTTTGTTAATGTGTTTCGTAAAGTTTAGTTTATGTTTCCTGACATTTTTTTATGTGTTTCATAAAGTTAAGTGTACGTACTATAAGAAGTTTTCTGGCGTTTGTCCTCCTCCTCTGTCGCCACTTTTGGAGATAGCCTCACTCGAAAGGTAAGGTTCCACATTTTACTACTTACGTACGTATATACGTACAGTATTTCTTGTATACCATGTACACTAACACACTTTATTTACAGGTATACGAACATATTAGTACTAGTATGTATTAAGTTAGGTATTGAATGATCAAAATTGTTGTAGTATTTCATTGTTTATAGATCAATTTAGTTTTATTATGAAATTTACTGGGGTGTTTTTGTAGGGCTTGGAACGGATTAGCCATTTTACATGTAAAATGCAGTTCAAGATACGAAAAGCTCATGATACGAAAGCCGCCTCGGAACGGATTAATTTCGTATCTCGAGGTACCACTGTACTCATTGGAAGGAAACAATATAATAACTTTTAAAGTCAGTAATGCTGTCACTAGATTACTTGATGCAAAGGGGGTTTCAGACAATTGACAACACATTCTTGCTCTCAGTAGTTCAGTAATAAAGAATTGCTTAGACTATTAAAATATAAATAATTAATATACATATTCACTTCAAGTATCTAAACTTACAGTTCAAAATATAATAATTCATTTAGGGTTTCTTATTTGATTGATTCTGTTTTAAAACATTTTCATAGCTTTATTCATGTACGTACATACACATTTTGTTTAGATATACTACTAATATAAAAATAGTTATAACATCTTTTTCTAATCAACAGCTAATAAGTTTCCTCATAGGTACCCAATATATATACATTTTAATATATTTATGCTCAATATGTAATAACCTCGTATTTTCTTATGCTAAATCACCAGAATGATGCATTTTTCCCAAGAATCAAAGTACATATACCCTGAGTGGAAGAATTATCATGAATGAAGACCCTTATGTTTGTCATAAATGTCATTCCTTTATGAGGTGTATTAAAACCAGTCTGGGAGTTGAGAGAAGAGCATTTTCAATAAACAAGAGGTCAACTGGCCAAACTCTTCACCTTAGCAACTTTCTGCTCTAACATGTAAATGATTAAGACTTGCTTTTCTAGACATATCACTGTCATACAGCTCAAACGTAAACCACAATTCCCAAAATCACTGATCGTGCAAACTTTTGTATAAAAAACAAGGATCATATAAAAACGACACAAATATGTTTATATACTATCAGTTATAAGTGGAAGCACAAAATAATCTAACAGAAATATAGCCTAAATTCAGTGCACCAAATAAATTAAAACATGCTAAAATCTGTGGTCAAATACTTATAGCCTTGTTTCACCAGTGAAAATTAAAACAAATTTGCTATATTTTATTAAAATAATTTTTCTGTACTGTTTAACTTGCACTTTATTTACTACATTTTCATTCTAATAAGTAAATCAAAGATATCCTATCCTGAAATTCCTGTACCTTTAACTCAAAACAACACACACTTTTCAAACTTTTTTAGGCTCTTCCATAGACCTTTCATACCCCCCAAACTACAACAACAACACAGTGCGTAGTTTGTAGGCTTACTCCCCAACTAAGTTATAAAAGAAAAGTATAGTAGTGGTATTCTTGTGCATGCTCCTTAGGGATCCGATTGTTTGCAGGAATTCCCAAGACTTTTGATTCCTATATGACAGTATTAAACATTTTCAGCATTTATAGCCTTTCAAATCAGTGTAGTAATTCTTTCCATACTTTCACTTAATCACTTGCCATCTTTATTGATTCATTTTCTAAGTACACTGCATGGTAAAGACCTTTGCCTGCAGTAAAGCTTTTATTGCTGGTTATTAAGAGATTATACTATATTATTTATTTTGTAAAATGCTGCTTCAAAACACTAGTTTTGTTTGTTTGTTCTCTATTCTGCAGGTATCATACAGTATATATTTTACTGATCTTTTGGTATTTTGACAATGTTTAGTATTGGGAATTAATCAGGTCACATGAGGTTAGCTATTTCACTGTTTTCTCTACATACATAATTTAGGGCAAAAAAAAAAAAACAACTTATGAGAAGCCAGTCTACCAGTGCATTGTATTTATGATTACAAGTTTTGGCAAGGTAAATGATATTGAAAAACTAAGTTGCCTACCCAGCTCACATACTTGCTGGGATTTGTTAGCTAAAGGTTCCTGACATTTCTTGCTGAAACAAAAAATTATAAAAATGTTGACAGAAAGATGGCAGACCAAACTCTCACGTGTCATGGAACCTGCTGGCATCACTCTTAGAGGTCTCAGTGATGTTTCTCATATATTGAAAGACTCCCTTGAATTGCATCAAGCTTGAGAGAAGATAGCAAACTTGATTCACGAGTTTGTTTTCACTGAAAGCATACTTGCTGGAATTTACTGGTATCACTTTACAAAAGGTTTCTACGTATATTGTTTCTTATTTAGTGAAGGTTCTCCTAATATGGAGAGCAATATAGTACTGAAAATTTAAGGTTGCTTTGATATTGGAAATCACAACTCATTTGCCATCAAATTTGCATCATACATTGTCTGTGTGAGCCTGATTGAAACATCACACTGCTATTGCTAGATTATATTTCGTTCTGTTTGATGTTGGTACATCAAATTAAACATCCAGAATTGCTATATTGTATCAAAGCATAAAGAAATTTGTGTTATGTAATTATATAAGGAAGACCTAGATTTACTTGGAGAGTAACTGAAGTAAGAGTATAAGAAAGACATGACAAGTGGAATTTCAGGAAGGCCCTTTGTGTCACATGATGTTGGAGGTGATGAATATGGTCATCTCCATAGTCCTTTTCCCCAATATGTATGTACTATATTTCACCCGTATGTAGTGAGTAATAAACTAATACTGTTTTCTGCACAATAATCATGTCAAGGCATTTTGAGGAAGCTAAATTAGCCCCTACTCCTTTACAGTATTTGTAGGTGAACCAAGATTCATGTTGAGGTTTGGTATTCACTGCCAGCTGTAGCACATGTTACAGTGACCACCACTGTCCTGTGGCCTGTAGAATAATAGGAGATGGATTATGGGTTTCTCTTTTTAACTCTACCATTCAAAATCTCACTTCCTTATACTATCATGTATTAAGGTCCATTCAAAATCTCACTTCCTTATACTATCATGTATTAAGGTTCAGCCTACCATTACCTCTCCCCTATTCTCTTCACCAGCAGTAAAGTTTCACTGACCCAATATATCCATGAACTTTGGCTTTGGGTATTTCCTTTCATAAGGCAGCAAGTGAAATTATTCATTAACTTATCATACCAACATATTTTACCAAAGAAAAGCATTTTACAGTAAATATAATCGACAGAAAATTATGGGAAAAAGACTGTTGTACCTTTGCTTCTCTTAGCAAAAGTTACCAAGTGCCATATTCATGAAAACAACAAAATAAATGGTAATTAAATCTATGTTGGTCTCTTACAGAAAATAACTAGCCTTTTAATAACTTGGCTAAATAAATGCTATGATCAAAATATACAAAACATTACTAATCAAAAGAAATTTGTTATAAATACATTTAATAATTAGTCTTTTGGTATTCATGAAAAGAATACTATGTACACACTGAATAAAATTACTGTAGCATTTTATAAATTGTCTGAAACATGAATTATATACAATATCACAATCTTTGGATAATAGTTGTGGCATCCCTGACATATGTACAGTACTCAAATTTTAACATAATGAATATTAAGAATTGTCAACACAATTGTAGGTCTGGCAGTGTAAGAATACCAGTATCACTGTCCCGGTTTTTTCAGAAGTAATGGTTTGCAACTGAATAGGTGATGATTAAAACTTACTGATAATAACATGAACACAACAAAATAGAATTGTAGAGGAAACAATTGTATTTGTGACTTAATGGGGTTAAGAGATTGCCTACCATGAAGGACACTAACTTATGATGAAGACTTAAAACGTACTTCACCTAAGGCCAATTAATTTTAGGTGATACTGCATCATTCTGGATAGTAGAGCAAAAGTAAATATAATGCCAGTGCTTTCCAAATACACACTCATGAACGGTAAACAATAAAAAAAAACTCAAAGTTATAGAATAGTTCAAAATAATAATCAGATGTTCAGGAGTAATCATCTGTTAATTACACTCAAAGTTATAGAATAGTTCAAAATAATAATCAGATGTTCAGGAGTAATCATCTGTTAATTACATTCAAAGTTAAAATAAGTCACGAACATTATCCATTTTCATTCCTGCAAGCTCATTGGTGAATTTGCAATAGCCAATCTTTTGGTAAGGGCACTTTCAATTGTCTCAGAATTCACTGGATAAGGTTCAGGAGCCAAGTCCACCTCAAATTCATCCTGTCCCTCAACTAGTTCTAATTCTTTTACATCGTCCTCAATATTTTCTTTATATAGAATAAAGTTATAAAGTACACACGCTGCTTTTATCACTTTAGACATATCATCCACTTGTTTAATATCAAGAAACTTTAGCCTTTTAAATTTCTGTTTCAGAAGTTTAACGGCAAGGTCTACTTCTGAACGGGTGTATGCGAGGTTTTCATTAAACCTTTTTTGCTCATTTGTCATTTCGTCAGTTTCAGCAAAAGGCACAAGTAAGTACAATTTCAAGGGATAAGAACAATCACCAAGAAGATGTTTAGTGGAAGGAAGATAATTATCTTCTAATCGAGTAAAAAGTGGACTATCGAAGAAAACTTGGGCATTATTTAATAATCCTGGGCACCCTGTATGTACATGAAGAAACTTTAATTGATCATCACAGACCGCTTGCAACTGAATACTAAAAGATCCCTCTTTATTTATGAACCATTCTGTATTCTTTGAGGGTTCCCGGATGGGAATGTGAGTACAGCCTATTGCTCCAACTACTCCAGGAAACTGACAACGCTGGTAAAATCCATCAGCAATTCTATCAAATTCATGTGGTTCAGGTAATTTAATGAAATCTTTCTGGATTGCTGCCAAAGCACTACACACTGAACTACAAATCCCATGAAGGAAGCCCTTACTGACATCAAATCTTTCCGAAACTGCACCATATGATTCTCTGGAACGTAAGATCCATACTGTTAATAAAACTTTCTTCTCAGCTGTGATTGTCCTATAAGCAAGTGCCGGGGCAATGTGTGTACACAGTTCCTGAAAGAAATAAGAAATAAATCAGATATATAAAAAAACTCTTTCATGTAAATAATCAAAGCATTTAAATTTCTCAGAAAAAATATATACTACTTTATACAAATTTGTCAACTGCAAATTGTAACTAATGGAATGCAAATAACATTTTTACAGAAAATTACACAAGCACTGTCATGACAAAATATATGAAATATTAAAAGAATTCAGATATCTCATAAGATAGACAATTTCTTTAAATAACCTGAAGGATATTTTATTTGGACAAAATGAAATGATATTGTTAGTATACAATAAAGTTTTGTACATACTTACCCGGCAGATATATACTTAGCTTATGTCTCTGACGTCCCGACAGAATTCAAAACTCGCGGCACACGCTACAGGTAGGTCAGGTGATCACCCTCTCCCGCCGCTGGGTGGCGGGAATAGGAACCATTCCCGTTTTCAGACCAGATTTTTCTCTTACGCCTATCTCCTGAGGGGAGGATGGGTGGGCCATTCATCGTATATATCTGCCGGGTAAGTATGTACAAAACTTTATTGTATACTAACAATATCATTTTTGTACATGCAACTTCCCCGGCAGATATATACTTAGCTGATTGACACCCTTGGTGGCGGGTAAGAGATAGTTACTCAATATAAATAACAATAAAAACAGGGAAACAACATCTGTTGTAGGTCATAATATAAAGTACTTATTAAAACCTTGGTTCCTACCTTATTGGGCAGAAGACTTCATGATTACTGTCTATGAGTCTGCTTGCCTGAAGAGTTTCAGTGGGGATGAGACCTGACACTGATAGCTCTTCTGGATCGTGTCAATGGGGGCGAGCCCGCTTACTTGACAGAGCCTTGTCTTGGATCATACCAATGGGGGCTAGCCCACTTACATGGTAGAGCCTTCACCTTTGTCGTATCAACGGGGACTAACCCTCTTACATGACAGAGCCTAGGTCCAAATCACTAACAAGGAGCACGAAAAACCAATCCCGACCACCTGACCACACTACATTTGTTAACACTACGATTTGAAAATGTTATTTTCATGATAAAATAAATTTTTGAACATACTCACCTGGTAGTTATATATATAGCTTACGTCCCTGACGTCACGGCAGAATTTCAAAACTCGCGGCAATCGCCGATTGGGTAGTCAGGTGCACCACCTGTGCGCCCTCTACCAGGTACGTAGCACCATACCAACTATTCCTCAGATCTTCCATGCCCATAGTTTCTAGAGGGGAGGAGGGTGGGAATTTTAATTATATATAACTACCAGTGTGAGTATGTTCAAAAATTTATTTTATCATGAAAATAACATTTTCAAACATCTAACTCACCTGGTAGTTATATATAGCTGATTAACACCTTTGGTGGAGGGTCAGAAACAGCTATCATCGTTGGAATTGACATAAGTTGTTAATAAAAACAAACTTACGGGTTCGTACCTGTTAAGGAAGCTGACTTTAATGATATCCTGTCTCATTGTGTCTGCTTTCCTTATGAGGTCCAGCGATCCACCCAGGGGGCTGAAGACCTCTTGGAGACTGTCAACCGGTCAAACCTCTATGTGACTAGACTCCCTACAATACTCTTGTTTTCCGGGTACTAACTAACAACAAGTTGATCACCTGACTAAAGATCAATGATTGTGGAAGACTGCATCCAGTCTCCACAAACAACCATAACTTTTCAATAGTTCCAAGAGAAGAAAAAGAGTATTGGATTATGGGTTTTAAGGGGTAGACCCTTTTCCCACTACTGAAAGAGCTGCTACAAACGGACCCAGTGTGTAGCAGTCTTCATACAAGTTTGCACTTGCGTAAGATAGTGCGACGCAAAAACTGACTTGCTCCTCCAGAATGTTGCGTCCAGGATATTCTGAAGAGATCTATTTTGTTTAAATGCTATGAGGTTGCTACAGCTCTAACCTCGTGAGTCTTAACTTTAAGTAGCTTCATATCTGCTTCAGTACATGCTGAATGCGCTTCCCTAATTAATTGCCTTATAAAAAAGGATAGCGCATTCTTCGACATTTGCAGAGAGGGTTTCTTGACCGAACACCAAAGCCCTTCTGAAGTGCCACGTATTTGTCTTCGTTCTCTCCAAGTAATGCCTCAGAGACCTTACCGGACAAAGAACTCTCTCTACTTCCTCACCCGTGAGATCCGAGAGGTTCGGAATTTCGAATGACTTGGGCCAGGGTTGAGAGGGGCGTTCGTTTTTGGCTAGGAATCCCAACTGTAGCGAGCAAATGGCTTTGCCCTGTCTGAAACCTACAGTTTTGCTGAAGGCATGGATTTCGCTGACCCTCTTTGCTGTTGCTAGGCTAATCAGGAAGAGAGTTTTCATGGTGAGGTCCTTAAGGGATGTTTCCTGTAAGGGTTCGAACCTGTCACTCATGAGAAAACTTGAGGACTACATCCCAAATTCCAAGATGTTGAGGATTGTATTTCTTTCCTTAGTTGTCTCGAAGGATCTAAGAAGATCTTGTAGATCCTTATTATCAGATAGATTAAGGTTTCTATGCCTGAAGACAGCTGCTAGCATGCTCCTATAACCCTTGATAGTAGAAGCAGAAAAGTTACGTCTCTTCTTGAGGTATAGCAGAAAATCTGCTATCTGAGTCACAGAGGTACTGGAAGAGGAAATAGAGTTGTCCCTGCACCATCCTCTAAAAGTCTCCCACTTCGATTGGTATACCTTAATGGTTGAAGACCTCCTTGCTCTTGCAATTGCACTCGCTGCCTCCCTCGAAAATCCTCTAGCTCTTGTGAGTTTTTCGATAGTCTGAAGGCAGTTAGCTGAAGAGCTTGGAGGTTTTGGTGATACCTTTCCAAGTGGGGCTGTTTGAGTAGATCTACTCTTAACGGAAAGGCTTCTTGGGGTGTCCACCATCCATTCCAGTACCTCTGTGAACCATTCTCTTGTCGGCCAGAAGGGTGCCACTAGAGTCATCCTGGTCCCTTCGTGAGCCACAAACTTTTGTAACACTCTGTGTACCACTTTGAATGGGGGAAAGGCGTACACGTCTAGATGTGTCCAATTCAGAAGGAACGCATCTATGTGGATTGCTTCGGGGTCTGGGACTGGAGAACAGTAAGTCTCCATCCGTCTTGTCTGCGCTGTTGCAAAGAGATCTATGCAAGGGCGCCCCCAGATTCGCCATAGACTCTTGCAAACTTCCTGATGGAGAGTCCATTCTGTTGTCAAGACTTGATGTTTTCTGCTCAGGATGTCTGCTCTCACATTCTTTTCTCCTGAATGAAGCGTGTTACCAGAATCACGTTTTTTTTCCTTTTTGTCCAGAGGAGCAGTTCTCTTGCTGCTCTGTATAGAGAGACTGAGTGAGTCCCGCCTTGTTTGCTGATGTAGGCCAACGCCGTTGTGTTGTCGGAGTTGACCTGTACCACTTTGTTCCGGACTACGCTCTCTAATTCCTTGAGAGCTAGGAAAACTGCAGTCAATTCTTTCAGATTGATGTGGAACTTTACTTGCTCCTTGTTCCAGAAGCCCGAGACTTCTAACTTCCCCAGTGTTGCTCCCCAGCCCGAGTCCGAGGCGTCGGAAAACAACACTAGGTCTGGGTTCCTCTGCTCTAGGGAGAGGCCTTCCTGGAGCTTGACGGGATCGTTCCACCACTGTAGATAGTGTTTCATGTCGTTCGAAACAGGAATACACATTGACTCTAGTGTCTTCTTCTTGTCCCAATGCTGATTTAGATGAAACTGCAGAGGGCGTAGGTTCAGTCTTCCCAAGGAGACAAACTGTTCTAGCGAGGAAAAGGTCCCCAGCAGACTCATCCATTCCCTCGCAGAGCACTTCTGTTTCTTTAGGAAGTTTCTTATTTTCTCTAAAGCTTGTTCCGTTCTCAATGTGGACGGAAAAGCCCGAAAAACCTGACTCTGAATCCTCATCCCCAAGTACAAGATTTCCTGGGATGGGATCAGTTGGGATTTCTGGTGGTTTATCAGAAGGCCTAGGTCTTCTGATAATCGAATTGTTTTCTGAAGATTCTCCAGACAGTTGGCGTAGGAATGGGCTCTGAGGAGCCAATCGTCCAGATACAATGAGGCTCTGATGCGTTTCTTGTGTAGCATTGCTGCTACGTTGCTCATAAGTTTTGTGAAAATTTGAGGTGCGGTATTTAGACCGAAACAAAGAGCTCGGAATTGAAATGTTTCTGTCTTGTAAACAAATCTTAGGTACTTTCTGGATTTGGGTGGATCGGGACGTGAAAATAAGCATCCTGGAGATCCAACGAAACCATCCAGTCGTCTCGTCTGACTGCAGCAAGAACTGATTTCGTTGTCTCCATAGTGAATTTTGTTTTTCTTCACGAAAAAATTCAGGGAACTCACGTCCAAAATCGGTCTCCATCCGCCCGAGTTCTTGGGGACCAGGAATAATCGATTGTAAAACCCCGGAGACTCCAGGTTCTGAACTCTTTCTATTGCTTCCTTCTGAATTAGCATAGAAACCTCTTGTTGTATCGCTAGAGTCTTGACTCCTCTCTGTACTTGGCTGACAGATCGATCGTCTTTCTGCTAAGGGGGGTTTTTTCCAGAAAGGGATCTTGTATCCTTCTTTGAGAAGCTGAATAGACCAAGGATCTGCTCCCTTTTTCTCCCATGTTTGCCAGAAATTTTTGAGTCTGGCTCCTACCACTGTCTGAAGAAGAACTTTGTCAGACTTTATTACTTCCTCCTCTGAAGCCTCTTTTCTTGGAGTTTTTTGTAATAGGTCTTGCATTCCCTCTCCTGAGGGATCTACCTCGAAAGGGCCGAGAACTACGTGGTAGAGGAGTGGTTTCTTTAAGTTTCTGTCCTGCAAAACTTGACGGAACAACTCTCCTTGCTGCTTTAGTCATCAGATCTTGTGTCGCTTTTTGAGTCAGAGCTGAGGATACTTCTTTTACCAAAACTATGCGGAAAAAGATGAGTCGAAAGGGGAGCGAAAAGCAGTTCCGCTCTCTGAGTGAGCGTTACTCCACTCGAAAGAAAAGAACAAAATTGGGCCCTTTTCTTCAAGATTCCAGCTGAGAAAAGGGCTGCTAGCTCGTTCGACCCGTCTCGAAGCGCTTTGTCAATGCATGACATAAGGTGAATGAGTTCTTTCCGTTTTGGTAGACTTCAATTCAGTTTTCAATTTTCTTTCCCAACGAACCCAGAGTCCAGTCTAGGAAGTTAAAGACTTCGAAGGCTCTAAAAATCCCTTTGAGGAGGTGGTCCATTTCAGAGGAAGACCAAAACACTTTCGTCTTCCCCATGGCCGTCCGACGAGAAGAGTCCACAAGACTAGAGAAGTCCCCATGGGAAGAAGCTGGAACTCCCAAACCTAGGACTTCTCCAGTGTCGTACCAGATGCTGGATCTGGAAGCTAATCTGGCCGGAGGAAATGAGAAAGCTGTTTTTCCCTGGTCTTTCTTAGAGTCCATCCATTCCTTCATTAATTTCAAGGCTCTTTTCGAGCGTGATAATACCATCTTCGTAAGTCGGATTCTTTAGAAGCCTTCCCTCCAAGTGAACTCTGAAGGTGGAGAACGAGGGGGCAGCTGGCACAAAACTTTCTGGAAAAAGTTCCGCAAAAACTTTCATAAGCCTTTTAAGATCTGCTGAAGGTTGTAGATCTGTTTGATATTCTTCCTCGGAAACGACTTGCATCTGATCAAAAGGAGAATGGGGGATGTCTTCATTCCTTTCTTCTGATTGAGACACAACTGAGTGTAGCGATGTCATGTTGCGTTTGTGCATCCTGCTGTCCAGTTCTGATGCCTGGAGTCTTGTCGTCCAGTACCTTGATGCCTGGTGTCCTGGCATCCTGTCTCATGACGATTTTCGTCCTGGCGTCTTGCTTCAAGACGTTTTTCGTCCTGGCGTCTTGCTTCAAGACGTTTTTCGTCCTTGCGTCTTGCTTCAAGACGTTTTTCGTCCTGGCGTCTTGCTTCAAGACGTTTTTCGTCCTGGTGTCTTCCTTCAAGACTTCTTTCGTCCTGGCGTCTTGCTTCAAGACGCTTATCGTCCTGCTGTCTTGCTTCAAGATGTTTTTCATCCTGGCGTCTTGTTTCAAGACGTTTTTCGTCCTGTCGTCGTGCTTTAAAACATTTTTCGTCCTGGCGTTTAACAGTAAGAGTAGCAGGTTGATATGACTGCATAAGAGAGGAGAGTTTCTGCTTAAAATCTTGCAGTACGGAAAACTGTGGAGCTTCTTGCTGCTGGGAACAGACTAGAGAAGTTGCAAAGTCAATCTCTCTCTCTTCATTCTGTTCGTCTTGAGATGAAAGGCCTGAAGAACGCCAATCCGAAGGAGGAGCAGGAGCATGCACTGAAGGCGGATCCAATCGTCCGATGCTTCCTTTACTCCTACCAAAGACGACGGCCGCCTGTGCGGTATCTTACGTCTTATATTGGTAGGAGAGCAAACATCGGAGACGAAAAGGGAAGCGAACAGGAGTTGTAGCACGCACCGAAAGTCTCCCTTCGTCCGATCCTTCCTTACTTCCTGCCAAAGACGACGGCCGCTTGTGCGACATCATGCGTCTTGATTTGGCAGGAGAGCAAGCATCGGAATCGAAAGAGAAACGATCCGGAGTTGCAGTTTGCACCGAAGGTTTCCCCCTTTTTTCCAATATTTCCTTGCCTCCTACCAAAGACGATGGTCGCCTGTGCGACGTCTTACGTCTTAATTTGGTAGGTAGAGCAAATATCGGAACCTGAAGGGAAGCGCTCGGGGCTGCTCCAATGACTACATCCTGGACGCTCTTGACGTATATCGTCCTGGCGTCCAGTATCAAGACGCTTCGGCGTCCTGGGATTTCCTTTTAATAGGGTCTGGATTTAGAAGTCTGACGCCAGCCCCGTCTGGGTACTGCGTCGTCAGAAGACGAAGAAAACACTTTAACCTCGCCTTTCCTATAGCGAGGGTGAGCGTCCTGGGGATCGTCTACAGGTACGCTCGAGGGACGACCGCTCGGAGCTAAAACCTCTCGCCTCCCTTCGTCGGTCGACTTTCCTTCTCACAGGGGTTGGTGAGCTTGGAAGAGGTCTAGGACTAGGAGCACGACAAGTCCGAGCGGCCGCACCCTCCACTGCACTTGCACTAATTTCACTATTCACTTTAATATCTCTCATATTAGACCATAATTTATCCCTGTCTTGTGCCAGGGATTCTACCGTTGGACCAGGGCTTGAATGCCCGTCATATGTCCTGTAATGATGGACTTTTACCTGTTTCTGAAACTGGATTTGGTAATGATACAACAGGAGGAGGATCAATAGGATTATCGAGGGATAGAGAACTATCTATTCCTTGACTGTCTAATGGAGGAGCGAGACAAGGGTCTTCTTCGCTCTCCTTATCCTATCCTTCTCTAATTTACGCACATAGCGGTAATATTCAATCCATTCAGTCTCAGGCAAGCCCACACTTCATCACATCTATCACCTATCTCACAAACTTTTCCTCTGCATTTACTACAAATAGAATGAGGATCTAAAGAGGATTTTAGCAAGTCTAGTCTTGCAACCTTTCACACACATTCTCAAACTTGAAGCAGAATCAGACATGATGAGAAATCAAAAAGAGAGATCAAAAACAAGCAAAGGTCAAACCAACAATATCGAAACGAAATCAAAATCCAATCAACAAAAGCGAAAGCCAAAGCCAAAAGTGGTACTTCACCAATTAATAACTGCAAAAGACACGGGTCTATAACGAGCGAAGTTCCAACGATGTCACCGTAGCGGCGGCAGGGAAGATCTGCGGAATAGTTGGTATGGTGCTACGTACCTGGTAGAGGGCGCACAGGTGGTGCACCTGACTACCCAATCGGCGATTGCCGCGAGTTTTGAAATTCTGCCGTGACGTCAGGGACGTAAGCTATATATATAACTACCAGGTGAGTTAGATGTTTGAAAGGAGCATTCCCAAGACTCCTTCCAATCGACCATAAAAACACAACACCAAAAAACGTTTAAAAATACTAACTTAACTAACTATAAAGGATTAGGTTCAGCTCCTTGCCCCAGCAACGAATCCGCAGCACGAACGGTCCGAGAGAGAAGCACTTGTCATAAGTGACTCGCACGTCTCTTAAGTAATTTTGATGCAAAAACCGAATTGCACCTCCAATAGGTGGATTCGACAAGAGTCTGTATCGACATATTCCTATGATACGCTAAAGAGGTAGCTACCGCTCTGACCTCATGTGCTTTGACTCTTAGAAGCCTTAAATGTTCCTCTTCACAGGAAGCATGCGCTTCTTTGATAACGTCTTTAATAAAATACGCTTGAGCATTCTTAGAAATCATCCTCTTAGGATTTCTTACGGAACACCAAAGGCTATCTACATTTCCACCAAGTAGCTTCTTCCTCTCTAGGTAGAACTTGAGGATCCTGACTGGGCACAATGTCCTCTCTAAGTCTCTCCCTACCAAAGAGGACAGTCCCTTAATCTCAAAAAGTCCTTGGCCATGGTTTAGAAGGATTTTCGTTCTTTGCTAAAAACAGGGGATTAAAGGAGCATACTGCAGAATCTTCCTTAAAGCCCACAGTTCCTTCTAAAGCCTGAAGTTCACTAACTCTCTTAGCAGAGGCTAGTGCAAAGAGAAAGAGAGACTTTCTAGTCAAGTCTCTGAATGATGAATTTTTGAGAGGTTCGAATTTCTCGGACATTAAATATCTAAGGACCACACCTCCAGGTTCCAACTAGGTGGTCTTATAGTCTTGGACTTCGAGTTTCAAAGGACCTTAACAAGTCATGCAGATCCTTGTCTTCCGAGATATTAAGGCCTCTATGTCTAAAAACAGATGAGAGCATGCTTTTATATCCCCTTATTTGTGGGAACGGCCAGATTTTTTGCATTCTCCTCAAATAAAGGAGAAAATCCGCTATTTCATTTACATAGGTACTGGAAGAGGAGACTTTCTGGGACTTGGCCCATCTTCGGAACACCTCCCACTTCGACTGGTACACGCGAAGAGTTTGAAGGTCTTCTGGCTCTAGCAATTTGCCTTTTGCCGCCTTGCGTGAAAACCCCTTCGCTCTGACGAGTCCTTCGACAGTCTGAAGGCAGTCAGACTGAGAGCGGGGATTTTTGTGTGGTATCTGTCGAAGTGGGGCTGTCTGAGAAGATCCTTCCGCAGTGGAAGGGCCCTCGGGAAATCTATCATCCATTCCAGTACCTCTGTGTACCATTCTTGGGCTGGCCAGAATGGGGCGATGAGGGTCAGTTTTTTGGCTCCCTCCGTCGAAACGAACTTCCTTACCACCTCTCCTATTATCTTGAAAGGAGGAAAAGCGTACCCGTCGATCCCCTTCCATCCAGAAGGAGACGTCCACTGCAACTGCCTTTGGATCTGAAATCGGAGAGCAGTAGTTCTCCAACCTCGCATTCCAATTCGTTGCGAACAGGTCGATATTGGGTCTCCCCAAGAGGTCCCAAATCTCGTCGCACACTTCTGAATGCAGAGTCCATTCCGTGGATAGGACCTGATCGTCTTCTGCTCAGAAGATCTTGCTCTCACGTTCTTTTCCCCCTGGATGAACCTGGTTAGAAGAGTTATTCGCCGTTCCTCTCGGTCCAAAGAAGAAGCTCCTTTGCTTTCTCGACAGGGAGAAGAGTGAGTCCCTCCCTGTTTCCTTATATAGGCTAGAGCTGTCGTGTTGTCCGAATTCACTTGCAACACGGAACCCAATACTTGAGGTTCGAAGTGAACGAGAGCTAGATGGACTGCTGCCAGTTCCTTCTTGTTGATATGCCAGACACCTGTTCCCATTCCAGGTGCCTGACACTTCTCTCGAGCCTAGAGTCGCTCCCCATCCTTTTCCGAGGCGTCTGTGAATAACACTATGGCGAGGGCTCGACAACTGAAGGGAGAGCCCTTGATTCAATCTGTTTGGCTCTAACCACCAACTGAGGTCCTTTTTTATGCTCTTCGAGAGCTGAAAGGAGTCCGAAAGCTCTTGGTGCTTCTGATCCCATTTCTCTCTGAGGAAGAATTGTAGGCGTCTTACGTGTAGTCTCCCTAGAGAAACGAACTGTTCCAACAAGGAAAGGGTCCCCAGAAGACTCATCCATTCCCTCGCGGAACATTGTTCTTTCTCTAGGAAGGTCGTCACTTTCTGTAAACATCTCTCCTGTCGTTCCTTTGATGGATACACACGAAAACCCCGAGAAATCCATCAGAATCCCCAGATAGACAATGCTTTGCTGGGGATTCATCTGGGACTTCCCGAGGTTTAGTAACAGGGTCCCAAGGACTGAACTAGATCCAGTGTTAATTTCAAGTCCTCCAGACATCGATCTTTTGATTGGGCCCTGATCAGCCAATCGTCGAGATACAACGAGATTCTTACTCCTTCGATATGAAGCCAATGAGCGACATTCCTCATAAGACCCGTGAACACCTGAGGGGCCGTGGCAAGACCGAAGCATAGGGCTCGAAATTGAAAAACTTTGCCCTGTACCATGAATCTTAGGTACCTCCTGGACGAGGGATGGATAGGTACATGAAAATAGGCATCCTGAAGGTCCAGGGACACCATCCAATCCCCTGGACGAAGCGCTGCAAGAACGGAGGAAGTCGTCTCCATCGTGAACTTCGTTTTGACAACGAAGCGATTCAGGACTGGTCTCCACTCTCCTGAGGCTTTTGGTACAAGAAAAAGACGGTTGTAGAACCCTGGAGATTGAAGGTCTTGAACCCTTTCTATCGCCTCTTTGTCCATCATTTCTTCTACTAGTTGAAGCAGGGCCTGGTTCTTAAAGAATCTCGGTATCTTGCTGTTAACTCCCTTGGAGTTGTTGTTAAGGGAGGCTTCTCCCTGAAGGGGATAAGGTATCCTCTCTCGAGGATAGAGAGGGACCAGTTGTCCGCCCCTCTCTGAGCCCAGACTTTCGCAAACTTCAGCAGTCTGGCTCCTACTGTAGTCTGGAGGACTACTTTCTCATTGTGGTTTAGGGAAGGGCTTACGTGCTGATCTTCCTCTCTTAACCAGTCTCCTACTCCTAAGAGAGGGTCTAGCCGTCGTTCTCTCCCTCGAAAGGGTTGCTGAAAAGCAGGCCTTCTCTCTTTTAGCCAAAGGTACTGCTGGTTTTAGTCTTTTCGCCGACTGCGCAAGCAGATCCTGAGTAGCCTTTCCGGATAACGACTTAGATATATCTCTCACTGTCTCTGTGGAAACAGGTGACTAGACAGGGGCGAATAAAGCAAGAGGATCTCTGTAGAGGAGACACCGATTTCGTCAAAAAAGAACTGTAGACAGATCTCTTTTTAAGGACTGCCGATCCAAAGAGAGAAGCCACCTCCGTAGATCCATCCATCAAGGCCTTATCCAGGCAAGAAAGTACACTTGGTAAAACTTCCATCGAAACAAAGTCTGGATCCTGTGCTCTCTTAGCAAGGGCTCCCAAGGCCCAATCCATAAAATTAAAGACCTCAAGTGTGCAAATAGACCCTTAAGTAAATGGTCCATTTCGCACATTCCCATGATGGGCCTTTGCCGAATGAAGAGAGCGTCTTCTAGACGAATCCACTAACGCTGAAAAATCAGCATCAGCTGAAG
>NC_061108.1:27114816-27245683 GCF_015104395.2 Macrobrachium nipponense | reverse complement strand
CCTTATAATGACATAGTTTGTTCATGAAACTTACCTGTCAGATATATATATAGCTGTATTTTTCCGAATCCTCGACAGAAATTTAAACACTTACGACACACGCAGTGGGAGTCAAGGTGGTTAGTACCCATTCCCGCCGCTGGGAGGCGGGTATCAGGAATCATTCCCATTTTCTATTCATAATTTTTCTGTCGCCGGTGCTGGAAACACCTGTTTCCAGTACCTCCGTCTTAGATTTTTGGAAACTTCATTGCCGCTAAGTAATCCATTGATTTTCTTTTAATTTATTACTTGGATTTGTGGCTAGACATACGCTATCTTAAATTGGTTTGAATTTGATTCATTTTTTGCATAAGATATCTGAATCTAGTTAGGCTAGTTTCAGAGGGTGTTGTCTGCAAAGATAGGGTGTGGCTACCGAAAGCTTCGGTAGATCCGCACTTGGTATGCACGAGGGGTATGAGTCTTGCTTCTTGGTTGAGATTTGTGTCATGAGGAGTGTGAGACTGTCTATTCCTAAGGAAGACGTATGATTCGTATGTACGCAATTAATCAGTAAACATGTCTAATTCCGTAAGGAAAACGTATGATTCGTATGTACGCAATTAATCAGTAAACAAAAGTCAGGGTATGACCTGCTAACCTTCCTGTAGACTTTTTTTTTTTTTTGCCTAACCCTGTAGTATGGCCATACGG
Organism: Macrobrachium nipponense; assembly: GCF_015104395.2. Taxonomy (NCBI): domain Eukaryota; kingdom Metazoa; phylum Arthropoda; class Malacostraca; order Decapoda; family Palaemonidae; genus Macrobrachium; species Macrobrachium nipponense. The sequence continues at coordinate 27,244,987 of NC_061108.1, read as the reverse complement.
GTTATGAATTTGTCTGCGAGAGGTGATCGCTCTCCTTCATTGTTGTGAAGAGTGCTACTTCTGTTATTGTTTCTCAATAACCCTGTAATGTTGCCTTCGGGCCCTAAACAGTGTCTGTAGAGGTTATTGCCCTTTCTCTAATACTCTTTCGATTCGTATCTTAGAATCGAAAGTGCTTGCTTTAGAGAGCAATAGCGAAGTGGCTAAGTGCAGTGACAGTGCCCCTTGTGTAGTGGAGGGTGCGTCAGATCGGCCTTATTTCGCCTCTAGGCCGGGACCTCTGCTTGACTCCCAGGACCCGGGGAGAGAGCATGTCGAAAGCCGAAGGAGGGTTACGAGGAACCCCCACCGATCTGGCGTGCCTTCGGCAGTTTCTGATGAAAATCCCCAGACTGCCTAAGTGCGTGCACGTGCACGAATCCTGAAGGATTGCTTCTCGTCCTCCGAGCGTCCTACCCCGCGCATGGGGTTGGAGCTTTCGGAAGGACTCGCGCCTCTAAATAGAAGCTGTGTAGAGGAGGACGCTTCACGTCCTCTCTCTCTCTCTCGTTATGCGTTCCAGTGAGAAGTAAGAAGGCGAAACGTCGCCTGATCACGTGTACGTCTTTCCACGAGAAATATGAAATGGAAGTCTTAGTAGCAGGACGCGAACGCTTTTGAGAGCGGACGTCCGAGTTTTGTTACTGTGAGAATAAGAAGGCGTTCCCTCGCCAGTCGCCCCTCGTATTCTCGCACGATCGACCCTTCTCCTGAGACTGTTTCGTGCAGTCGGATTTCTCTCCGAGATGTATCTCGCTTGTTTTGACGCCTGTCAGGAGCTTGACGCTTTTCTGCACGCTTCTTTTGACGCTCTCGGCTTGGACGGGACGTTCGGATGGACGCCAGGCGCGCGCGGGTGCACGCCAAGCGCGCACCAGTGGACGCCGAGCGCACTCCGCGCGCGCCAGTGGACGCCGAGCGTGCTCGCTGCTGGCCAGTGGACGCCGAGCGTGCTCACTGCTCGCCAGTGGACGCCGAGCGCGCGCGCCAGCGCACGCCAGGTGTGTCGTCTGGCTGAACGTTTCTATTGAACTCTTCAAGCTCTTGTTTACGATTTGGGCCTCAAGAATTTTTACCTCTACCTTCGGTGATACCTTATACCTCACATGCAAAGAATGTGAAGTAAGCAGTGCTCGGAGGAAGCTTAAAGTGAACAGACAACTTCGTCTTCGAAACCCAGCAAGACCTCGGGTTTTCGTGAATTCAAGAGATCTCTGTCAATATTTTATTGCTTTTCGCAAAGGTGGATGGAGTTAAGGAAAGCTCTAGGGAAGATCTCGTTTTCTCTACCGCAGTCAAGACTTTGCGATAAGGCAGTTACGGGTTAGGTAAAGGCTCGATGTCCTGCACGTCAGGACTCTCGGCAATGTTCAGTAGGATTCTTGCAAAGGTACTCATCAAAAGGACGCTCTTCAGGAAAGCGCAAGATAGGACTTCTTTTGCCATACTGCCAATAAATTTTAAGCTTTAGCAGGCTTTAGTTGTGATACGGGAGGAAGCTGGTTGGAGAATTTCTTCCTCTTCCCAGGATAATTTTGCAAGCTTTTAGCCCATCTGAAAGGGTTTTTCAGATGATAGTTTGTTAGTAGTAGGACTACGCTGCCGAATTGAACATCGTCGTTCACCCTGCCGTAAGCCTAGTCTCTTACAGGATTCTTGCCCCTTCCTCGTTTGAGACGGGAATCGGAAAAAATAAATGATCCGACTTCCTGGATTACGTTTTGTCAATTCAGTGACTTTCCCCCATTGACAATATACTATCGTTTTGTCAAGTAAGTGGGTATCCCTCATTGACAAAATATCTTTGTCCCCGTAAATGGATTAGTTCTCATTGACAACATCTCATTAACCTGATATTGCGTAAGCGAATAAGCTCTTATTGGCAAGATTCGGAAGAGCTCTCATTCGTCATTCGCAGACTCGTACAAGAAATAGACGTGTAGACTACGTCAATGAACGCTTATGTCCAATAACATAAGAAGCTTGAGCTGACTGCTTCGATTCTCTTAAGTTTTGTTCATGAAACTGCCTGTCAGATATGTATGTAGCTGTATTTCCGAATTCAGCTATATTATATATATATAATATATATATATATATATATATATATATATATCTGCCAGGTAAGTATGAACAAACTTTATTGTATCATAACAATATCATTTTGCTTTGCGTTATTTTATTTCGGTTGGTTTCAAGTCATATACGCTTGCTGTAGTTACCTCTTCGAATGGCAATCGAGAGGTCTATTGTCTATTTTAAGGACATTTAATCGTTACTCCCTGCAGCTTCCAGGAGTTTCCGATTTATCTTTTACCGTTGTAGGTAGTGTTCTGACGACACAAACGCATCTATATATTTAGCGTTTTCTGTTTCGCCTAAATATACCAGCTTGAGAGTCTTTCTGCTCAAAAAATAAACGGACCTATTTCTTCGTAGAATAGGGTAGCTGGCAACCCAGACATAAAGGTTAAGAGACGACATTCGTAAGCGCTGGCTGCTGCTGTCACGCTGTCTCTGTCCTCCAGTCCAACTGAGCCACCAGTAACAGATCGTGCGCTGTCATGCGCGGTATGGTTACGTCTCTCTCTCTTGCGGGATTGGCTGACTAACCGTATCTCTGTGCTGGCGGTTACGTCTCTCCTGCGGGATTGACTGACTAACTGTATCTCTGTCCTACAATCACGGACTTTAGCCTAAGATTGAAGGGATTTCTTACGTGAATGAATAAACGTTGCATTCGTTTTGCCTTACTATGTTCAACAGAGTTATCTCTTAATCCTTTCGGTGCTCGTTACCGCACGGTATAGCACTAGTCTACCGCAACATTGCACTTTTATATGCTCTCCTGCTTAGGCAAAGCGCAGCCTTATTAGGGAAGTAAGCATACTCGGGGAGGGAATGGATGAGCTTGCTGGGGACCATTTCCTTCCTGAAGAAGTTTTGTTTTGTTTCCCCAATAGACTGCAATTAAGATCACAGTTTTTTCCGACCGGGAAACTGAAATATTATTCATGATCTAAGAATGATTCTGAATATCTCTCAGTGCGTCTATCACTGAGGGTGATAGAAAGAAGGAGTGGATATCTGGATAGGGTTTTTTCAAATGTCCTGGGATCTTAATCTGAAAGAAGTTAAAGCGATTCGTAGTCCCTCCATTCCCCTCGAAACGAGTTTTGTTTTTGGGAACCAGTGGTCCAGATCAACTCTGATATTCCACAGCTCTCTCATATCTTAAGAAGTATCTTCTCTCGGTCCCTGTTCGAGTTTACGAGAAAGAGCCTATTATAACAACAGGCGTAGAATGTAACGATCCTCTAGAGGTTCGTTACAGGATTGCAAAAGTCCGTACGAATCGTCCTCGAATCGACGGCAGCAACTATTGACTTCCGAGTGGAATATTTCTTTAGAAGTAGTTGAGAGTTGTGGAGACTTTAGGGACGCCCTTTCATTCTTCTCTTCGATATGTTGAGGACGAAGAGGCTTCTTCTTCTCTGCTCCCTTATTCTCGATCCGGGATCGGTACCATTAAACGCCCATCCTATGATATTGAACGGGGATGGATGTTTAGTCTTTTTTCCCCTTTTCAATCGCTTAGGAAATGTAATAAGAGGATTTATGACGTCACAGGGAGCGACAATGACGCTGATCGCCCCATGTTGGCCTTCAGGATCCTGGATTCACAGAGGTCACATACTTCCTAGTTCACTTTCCAAGGACCTTTTCCGAGAGAGTCGGTCTACTCTAACTCGAAAGGTACCTATAACCTCTCCGCGTCTGAGTCTGACTACGTTCAGACTATCGAGATGTTACAGGAATAAGATTACCGTCTTCCTTTTCCGTCTGAAGAATGGGATAAGCTGGCAGTCACAACTATTAAAGAATACGCAAATATGTTGTTGACGGCCTTTGGGCTCAGAGATTTGCGTCTGTCAAACAACAAAGCCCTTCACGATCTTTGAGTTCTGTGAAATCTCGAAACTCGCTCACCATCTACTTTTTGTCTCACCTGTTTTCTCGGAGTCAGACACTCGTGCGAGATCAGGAGATCATATGTAGCCCTGAGTTTCTTTGTTGACGAAGTCGGTTGCGTTTATACACCCCCGAATGATCGTTTTTTAAACATGAGACCAGGTTGGACTGTCAGGCATTCGTCCTTCGGGACTGAATCGCCTTTTTGCTCCTCGCTCCTTTCTCCTGGCACCAGAAGCTCGAGTCAGGAGTGGCTCAGGAGTTGATTCGCTAACGACGTTGGGTTGCGTTTGATACACCCCCCAAGGTTTGCTTAGCTTGAATCGGCCCAGGCAGTCCAAACACTCATCCTTCAGCGAAGAATAGTGCCTTATGGTCTTCAGGGTACAGCCTTGCTGTCCTTGATTCGTCTGACTGGTCAACTGGTCGGTCACCTGACGTTAGTACAGACGGACTGACTGTGCATGTCCAGATCGAAGCTTTCAATATGGAACTTAGACAATAGTCTGAAGTTCTTGATGTCAAAGCATTCGAACATCTCCTACCTGTTAACTTCTTGCATGTGATCAGGAAGGCATTTTTCTAACCACCCTAGATACGACAAAGAGGGTTAGTGAGATTTTAAGCCATCGTCACAAGTTTTGCTTTAGAGAACACAAGGCGGTGTGCTCTCTAAGCTTTTCGTTATGGCCTAAGAATGGAAACCCGTTTTGTCCTTGGGCCAGGAGCTTGGAAGCAAGGATGGCACAAGTTAGTGGGCAGGAGCCAGAGAGAGTCCTGTGCCCTGTCAGGTCTCTCAAGTTTTATCTACATAAAACTCAAAGTCGAAGTCGTACGGACAATCTGCAGTGTTCCGAAAAAGACCAGACTTGCCCATATCGAAGAACACCTGGCTTTATTGTTAAGGAGGTCTTTCAAAAAAAGCTCCTTCTTTGTGTTTGCACAAAAGATTTGAAATCTTTGGATTTGAATGCTCACGAGGTGAGGGGCGCGGCCTCGGAAGCATTTCAACAGAGCATGGCACTCAGCAACATCCTGAGTACCATGTTTTAGCGAAGCACTCTGTGTTCAATTCACACTCCCTGCGAGATGTGAATATGGGCAATATATGAGATACTGCTGCTCGCTACGGGGCCATTATACGTGTCCTGCAGACACAATCTTGGGGGCAAGAAGTACCACTCATCCTATCCTGTAGAAAATGGTTAGGAAGAGCTCTTAATTTAGTAGTTGAGTCGCCGACAACGGTGACTTCTTAACTCTTAAGCTTAGTTAACACACCTTAACTTTGGCTAGGTGGGTCAGGTGTGATATATATTTTTATATATATTTATTTTACTTCTTAGCCCTCATGGTATGGTCAATATGGTCTAGTCACGTCGTGGTCTCGCCCTGTTGAACAGATCATATGGAGTGGCACTCCAGCTATTGATAGGTCTCTACCATCGCTGGCAACTCTAGTAGCACAAGCAGACTTAGCGCGCAGTAACCACGAAGTCAGCTATGCTAACAGGTAATGGAATCAAGATATCAATTATCTGCATATATATGTTTCCTCCTAAATCTTCTATTCTGTCTACTCCCACCACCAAAGGTGGGATTCAGCTATATATATAATCTGGACAGGTAAGTTTCATGAACAAAATGATAATTGTAATGATACAATTAAGTTTGTTCATACTTACCTGGCATATATATATAACAAGTACCCACCCACCTCCCCTCAGGAGACAGTGGAAATAAAAATTATGAATAGAAATGGGAATGATTCCTGATACCCGCCTCCCAGCGGCGGGGAATGGGTACTAACCACCTGACTCCCACTGCGTGTGTCGTAAGTGTTTAAATTTCTGTCGGATTCGGAAAAATACAGCTATATATATCTGCCAGGTAAGTATGAACAAACTTAATTGTATCATTACAATAATCATTTTTGATTGGCACAGCATTCAAGAGAAGGGCAACCCTTCTCCCGTAACCTTCGGTGTTGGATTTTCTTGGTAAATTCCTTGCTTTTCTTCACGTGTATGTGTACTGGGGAGGCCATCTGTTGCTGTAGGAAACAAAGGAAGACCTTTTTGCCATCTTCAGTGCTCACCATCCATCAACAATCTGAGTTTGTTTTGGTTGAGCTTCTCCAAGTTCTTACAAATCTCAGCATCTGGTGCATGATTTCCTTGGATTTTGCGAGTTGGAGAGGTAACCTTAGTTAAGTTGGAATTTTCCCCAAACAAGTATCTTCTACCATGTTTCTTCAGACACCTTTGTAAAGCAAGCAATCAACCTTCATCCTGTTCATGGATTGTTTGCTCGTCCAATTTCTTTGATTTCATAGAAATCTAAGCCTTTGGGATGCTTCCACCTCTCGGTTTTCTTCAGAACTCTTGATTCATTGTTTCTCTCCAGTTTGAAGTAACTTTTTTAAAAGATTCTACAGCACCCCCTCAGCCTGTTCGAGTTAGGCGTTAGGATGACAAGGCTCCCATTTAGAAGTCGAAGGTGGTCTCTCAGGTTACTGATCCAGGGCCTCCTAGACATTCTTCTCTTCCAGAGACTTCAGTCTGCCTCTTCTTCATCCCCAAGGACACGTTTCTAGTAACAGTCGTGGACATAAGGCTGTCGGTCGATCGTGTCTCCCATCATAATTGTGCTTCTTTATCCTGTGACCAGGAATTCTAGGTGTTCGTCGTCTCTCCCAGACGTTCACACGTACATCATTTGACATCATACATTTTCCTTGGGGGGTCCAGTGGTGGTTGTTCAACAAGTTTGACTCATCCAGTGCCCCTGTTTATATCTTGCCTAAGATTATTGTTTGGAGTAAGGAATAATTGAGTTGAGTGGTCTGTTTTCTTTACCTTTTCTCCTTTCAATCATACTTACGGACAGTTGTTTTAAGAATAAACATATCATACGCTGGAACTTGGTTGATGCATGTGACTGTTGCAAGCCATACTGTTACTGCTTTTCATATTCCATGCAACATGCAAATCTGCTTCTCAGTAGCTTAAACTCCTCTCTCCAGCAAGGGGAGTGAGGAGTGGTGACAACTCGTTTCTTGTGGCTGACATGGATTGTTGCCCGAACAGATATACATAATTCTTTTGACTTCCATTAATTCAATGAATCTGGTCATATTTATTGTATTTGAACCCAGTGGAATGAGTGTTAGATATCCACATATCTAATATCTCAAAGGCTTATGTCCTCTGTTTAGCAGTCTCATTTTTAAGAAAGAATGATTAGATGTGCCGAACCTCCAGTCGGTTCAGGATTCTCATACTGCCCTCCAGTTATGAATCTATCCTATTGTTAAGACTGAAGGTTTGTTCTGCGCATGAACAAATGACAAATTTTTATTAATTTGTATTTTTCATAGCTAACAAACCTGAGATCTTAGCATTGACTGCCCAACCTCTAGCCACTCCTCTTATGTTTCTTTTCTGGGTTGGAAGAAAGTCTGATGTGTCACTGAATCAAGTGATAGCTTTCGAAACAGATGCCAGATGCCAGACTCCTTGCATTTACAATCTTTGGCTGTTTTAACTGGTTTCCAGCTGGCCCCACAAAAGATTTATTCCAATGTTCACACCTCAGGTTTGTTAGCTGTGAAAAATACAAATTAAGAAAAAATTCGTCATTTTAGTCAGCTTATAAATAGATATCTAACTTAATATGGCATTTACTGTTTGTTCATACACGAAACAAACCTTCGGTCTTAACATTAGGATTTACTAGCGCCAAGCTGGAAACCGGTAGAATTAAAATTACACTTGTGAGATCCAGGGACTAATGGCATCTATACCAGGTCACGGGGCATGTATACCCAGAATGCCCACGGCTACCTGTGACCCATCAGTTATTTTCCTACCGCCTTTAAGATAAGACGTGTTACTGTCTATCTCATTTAAAGCCGGTTTTTCAGTTTGCCCGTTCTTTATCCATTTCATTTTTTATTTTTCATTCCTTTTCTTTCTCCAAGTGTGATCAGTGTGTGGTAAGAGTGTATACGTGGTATGATGGAGAATTTTGCCTCAACATCGGGATCGTCTACCGCTTCGAAGAGGAGACAAAGGAAATGCCCAGGAGTCAGTGCTTCCCTTGTTCTAGTTCCTAACCTCGGTGTCGACGGATCCTCATCCAACGTGTAGTAGGTGCAGGGAAAACGTATGTACGGTTACTAATCCGTGTTCTGTTTGTCGCGGTTGGTCGGTGGAACAGTGGAAGAAGTTCTATGGGAAAAGCCAATACAAAAGAAGGGGGTGACGCCATCTTTGGATGACCAAACCTTACCGGCCTTCTTTTGTATCGGTAATAAACCAGGCTGCTCCATATGTTTCTCCACCTGCTTTTGAATTGTCTCATAACCCCTTCGGGTTTCTCCTACGGTTCTGTATCGGAAACGTCAGGAGGGGCCTTGGGTAATTTTATGAATAATTTGCACTCTCCTTTGTTCCCAGCAAGTAGATGGGGGAGATCCGCCATCTTTGTTCCAGGCTCTCCTGCTACGCAAGCGCATAGGTTAGAGGGTACTGTGGTCAGCGCTAGGCCTACCAGGCGTACCAACCTTGGATGGTCTGCTTGCGCATTATATGACGGTCACGGTTCCAGCAGGGGCCGGCAGCGCTGAATGTTCCTCATCCCCCGGGCTTGCAATTTATGGGAATTATGCCGCTGCTTCTCCATCCCACTCAGTATTTACAGCGATGCAGAACGGTGGGAGGTAATTTGGCAGCAAACGTGCGGTTACCAGCAGAAACCTCTCAGTCTCTCCCTACGAGAGCGATGACGTCACAACTACTCACACTCTGAGATGGCAGGCGTGATGACGTCACAGACCGTTTATTTTCTCCGGCCTTTTTTTTCGCTGCACACCCAGACGCTAATAACGCCTTCTGATCCGTCAATGCAAACTGTAATGCAGAAGTTACAGGATATAGAGGAGAGAATGAATAAGAGAGACAAAAAGAAAAAGTGTGATTCGCCTTCTTCGTCTTCTTCCTCTAGTTCGGCGTCATCGCTAAGTCCGATAACGTCACGGCGAGCGCCAGTCAAGCGTTGGAGGAGGATTCGGGAGTTCCTAGCGGATCCTCGGGCCAAGAGGAGAAGAATCAATTCTTCCTCTCCTTCGGTACGAAGACTGTCATTTCCCAAGTCAGCAAGAAGGTCGGAAAATCAGTGGCTATTAAGCACAAGGTTGCCAGACGAAGCCGTTCGCAAGAGTCCGAACAAGCGAGAGAGGTGACGGCCGGCGAGCTAGCGGCCGAGGCGGAGTTGCCAGTTCGGATCGCAAAAACTGCGATACCTCTGTAAAATCGACGTTGGCGGCGAAAGGTGCAGCAGAGGATGGAATGCAGATCCCAGTTTTCGCCCGTAAGGCCGTTCAAAATACGTACGAAGGACGATAAGGCTCCTATTAAAAGTACAAAAAATAGAGAGTTGGCAACCTCGGCGGATACGTTCGTGGAAGGCAGTGTCCGTCATGGATAGAAGGCCGAGGCCTGGCTCGCCGACGCTCGAAAACGATGCCAATGCTAATAAAGACGAACTTACCTCTGTCTTAAGGGAGCCTTCATCTTGGAGATCTAGACGAGATTCTCGCTCTAGATCCGTGAGCAGAGAAAGAGTGAGACGTTCTCGTTCCCCTGCTGACTATCTGGGATCGAGCCAACAGCGGCCAGCAAAGATCAAGAGGCCGCGGGCCCGTAAGGGGCAGGCGGCCGTGGAATTCGGGCCGTCTGTCAGAAGATAGAGGCGAGACAACTCTCTCGTGACGGAGAGTGGTACACTAGAGCCGGAGGAAGGAGAAAACCAAAAACAAGAGTTTTCTGGCCTCGTATGCAGAGGTTATTGATTTGATTCGTCAATTCAATAGCCTTTCGGAGAAGACAGAAACACCGGCCAGTATGCTTCCTCCTGGAATTGACATGGCGTTTGGACTAAAGAGGGATACCAAGGTGTCGTATGAATTGCCTTGCTCGAGTCATGCGGAATCGGTCTTGCAACACGTAAACGCAAAGATTGCAGGGAGGGATAATTCCTTAAGATCTAATAGATCATTTAAATTTATTCCCCCTCCAATGATAAAGCAAAGGAAATATTATACGACACCGAAGGTCCCTTTGCTGTCTAGACAAATGAACCCTAATGTTGTAAGGTTAAGGCCTGGATTAACCTTGGATCAGGTTAAAATGGAGTGCCCTTCGATGACGTACCAAGAGGCTGCCACGTTAGAAGCAACAGCTTCTCTGTCTTTTCAGCTGCGTCCTGGTTAGACCTTTGGTCAACAGCAGTGGCGAAAATTGCATCCTCGGAAGCAACAAGGAAGTAGTAGATGAACCATTGTTCATTAGATTACTACAGTCGGGTCCAAGGCGATTGCGTACCTGACAAACGTAAGTGCCAATGTTTGGGCAAATATCCTGCTAATGAGGAGAGATGCAGCATTGGCTAGACTAAGCCGCAATGTGGATTGGAATTCCCTGTTAGCAATGAGGAATGGGGATATCTTGGAATCGCAACTACTGTTGCCAGAGGTCATACTGGAAGAAGCGATAGATAGAAGAAGGATGGACACTAACGATAGGTTGGTGCAACAGGCAGTTAGGAAAACCTCTAACAGTCAAAACTATTCCTTTGGAGGGAAGAACAACAGCAGATGTCTCGAAAGAAACCAGTGAGACATAGCATCCCTAATAGAGTCACAAGACCCTCTTCCCCAAAGAGGATAACTCATCGGTCCCTTTCACAATAGAAACAACAGAGGAAGGGGCAATAGGGGAAGGGGGAGAGGCTCAAGAAGATAGGATGGCGCCTCCCATCACTCGGCCACACCAGTGGGGGGTTGCCTGGCAAATCACTGGAAGGTGTGGCAGAACTAGTGGGCAGAGCATGGTTTGGTAGAATTGTTCTCAGGATCGGGTATTTGATTCCGTTCGAGTAACCCCGCCCCTGACAGATCAACCATTACCCCACGTCACTTATGCCCACAGATCTCAGAAGGCCACTCATTCCTGCAGGACGAAGTGAAGAAGATGATGGAAAAAGGAGCTGTGCAACAAGTATGCAGTCCGACAAAAGGCTTCTACAAGCAGTCAGAATCGGAGACTTTATGCTGACAGTCGATCTAAAAGGACGCATTACTTTCAGATACCAGTCCATCAGTCTTCAAGGAAATTTCTCCGCTTCAGTCTTGCAGGGAAAGCTTTCGAGTTCAAGGTCCTGTGCTTCGGATTGACAACGTCTCCTCAAGTTTTTACAAGAGTGTTCACCCTCGTGGTCGGCATGGGCGCACGCTCAGGGGATCAGGCTGATAAGATATCTGGACGATTGGCTGGTGATAGCAAAGTCCAGGGAGAAATTACTCAGGACAGGGCGACCCTCCTGCAGCTTTGTCACAGCCTAGGTATTGTGGTGAATCAGCAGAAGTCGCAGCTGGATCCAAGTCAACGTTTGGAATAAATCTGGGAATGGTGGGAATAGTACACAACAACAAGCCAAAGTATTCCCGACAGACCAAAGAGTACAGAAATGCAAACAAGTGGTGAATGCCTTTCTGGGAAAGCAGACACAGCCAGCAAGACAGTGGCAGGTGGTGCTGGGAATCCTAACCTTCCCTGGAGAAGCTAGTACCACAAGAAGGCTACACCTTCGGTCCCTACAATGGAGGATGAAGGAGTTTTGGTCACCAACAGTAGATCACCCGTACGAGCAAATTCCCTTGTCGGCAGAAGTGAGGAAAGACTTGCTGTGGTGGGTGGACGACGACAATCTGACAGTGGGTGTCCCCCTTCAACAATCCTCCCCAGACCTCTTGCTGTTCTCGGATGCATCACTAGAAGGCTGGGGAGCCCATATGGAGGAGTTGATGGTGTCAGCAAAATGGAGTTGCAAGGACAGAGAACTCCATATAAACGTGCTGGAGTTGAAAGCAGCTTTCCTGGCTCTACAAGAATTCAGGGAGAGAGTAAAGGGACACTCGGTGGTATTGATGTCAGACAACACCACAGTAGTAGCTTATATAAACAAGCAAGGAGGCCTAGTTTCTCGGCAGTTACATGTGATGACAGTTCAACTTCACCAGTGGGGCTATAGAGAACCTGGTAGACATCAAGGCCAGGTATATTCCGGGAAAAAAAGAAACATAGTGCCGACAAGTTGAGCCGCAGGGATCAGATTCTGGGAACGGAGTGGTCCCTACACCAACAGGTAGTGGACAGGATGCTCATGTTGTGGGAAGGACCGATCAGTAGACCTATTCGCAACCAGGTACAACAAAAAGTTGGAAGTGTATTGTTCAGTAGTCCCGGACGCAGAGGCAGCAGCAGAAGATGCGCTACAACACCCCTGGGACAATCTGGACGTGTACGCATTTCCTCCATTTTGTCTAATCCGTCAGGTTCTGAACAGGGTAATGCGGTCTCAGAACCTCAAGATGACCCTGGTAGCCCCGTTATGGCCGAAAGCAGAGTGGTTTCCAGACCTACTGGAACTCCTAGTCAAGAGAATGTGCCACGAGAGTTACCTCAGGAGCAACCTTCTGTGTCAGCCTCACGGGAGAGAGGTTACCACCAGTCGGTGAAGTCCCTATCGCTTCACGGGTGGAGACTGTCAAGTATCTCCTCCGAGAGCGAGGGTTTCGCAGAAAGCAGCAACTCAGATGGCAGGTAATATCAGAAAATCATCTGCGACAGTATACCAAGGGAAGTGGTCAGCATACTGTGATTGGTGTCGTAGGGGGAACGTGTCTCCACTCGGTACCACTATTCAGCAGTTAGCGGACTTTCTGATATATCTCAGAACAGAAAAACATATGTCTGTATCTGCAGTGAAGGGGTACAGGGCTGCTCTAGCCTCAGTCTTACGAATGAAAGGAGTGGACATATCGTCTTCATGGGAGTTGGCCATGCTCGATGAGGAGCTTTTTGAACAGTCATGGCCCACCAAAGGACCGCTAAAAACCCCAGGGATTGGGATCTGACCAAGGTACTGAGTAGTCTGACAAAACCCCCTTACGAACCACTAAGGCAGTCCACGGATAGGAGCCTGACCCTGAAGACAGTCTTCTTATTGGCCCTGGCTTCAACCAAAAGGGTGGGGGAGCTACATGGCCTCTCATATCTCATAAAGCACTCGAGAGGTTGGAGATCAATGGTGTGTGAGTTTGTCCCAGAATTCGTGGCAAAGACCCAAAATCCAACAATAGTAGACGGCAGATTCGACTCCTTTACCATACCTTCCTTGGCAGACTTTGTAGACAACGACAAAGCTGAAATGCTCCTGTGCCCCGTCAGGGCACTAAGGAGTACTTAAAGAGAACAGGCACCTCAGGCCGGCCGGGGTGCCAGAGGTTGTTCGTAAGTACAGGACGGAACAAGAAGGAAGTGTCCAAGAATACAATATCATTTTGGCTAAGGGAGACAATCCAGAAATGGTATACTGCAGAAGACAGAGGGTCAGATAGCCAGGTGGGAGCTAGAGCTCATGACATCAGGGGTGTGAGTGCTTCCCTAGCATTTAAGAAGAAACATGTCTGTGGATAAAATTCTGAAAGCTGGCGTGTGAAGCGCCAAACAACTTTCACCTCATTTTATTTGAAAGATGTTGCCCATAGATCCTTGGACACCTTTTCCTTGGGTCCAGTGGTGGCGGCCCAACAAGTGATATAGTTCATCCAGTGCCCCTGGCGGGTCAGTTTGCGTCTAGTCTAAGATGAAGGTATGAAAGTAGAATGAATGGGATATGACTGGTCTTTTTTCTTTACTACTTTCTTCCTACTCCTTTAACTACTGGGCAATATGAAGAGAGTACCGTCATGTGCTGGAACGGACTAGATGCAGGTGAGATGGTCAGCCATACTGTGAAGCTATCTTAGCTGATGATATACTTTTCAGTAGCAAACACACCCCTCTGGATAATAAGGAAAGAGGGGCGGGGGGGGGAAGGTCGATCCAGTCGCAAGGGACAAGAGTAAACAGTAGAATGGTATCTACACCCAGTGGGAGGAAACCAATAGATCCGCTTGATTAGCTTTGGTCCTAGGTTCATTGTCCATTCTCTAGAATTACCCTATATATTCGGAAATGGACTAAGGTGGCAAACTTCCAGTCAGTTGTAGAGACTTACCTCCCTCCAATAGTAAGTCTATCCCTAATGTTAAGACCGAAGGTTTGTTTCGTGTATGAACAAATACCAAATTTGTAACTAAATTTGTATTTTTCATAACTAACAAAACCTGAGGTCCTTAACAGTTTTAAAGGCCCACCTCGAACCACCCCTCTAGCATCTAAACTGGGTTAGAAATATAACTGATGGGTCACAGGTAGCCGTGGGCATTCTGGGTATACATGCCCCGTGACCTGGTATAGATGCCATTAGTCCCTGGATCTCACAAGTGTAATTTTAATTCTACTGGTTTCCAGCTTGGCGCTAGTAAATCCTAATGTTAAGACTCAGGTTTGTTAGTTATGAAAAATACAAATTAGTTACAAATTTGGTATTTTTTCTCATCCATGGTCAGCAAACATAATTTGTTACTGTAACCATAGTGATGATGATGTATATTGTAGATGATGGGACACTATTTTTGTATAATTTGCTCTGTAAACTCCATAAACTATCCTTGTAAACTTTCAAGTGTAGAAATAGTATTCTTTTTTCATGTGTTAGTTTTCCAGTTTTGTGTATTGTAGTATTTTGTTTCATTTGTGTTATGATTCCAAGCTTCATTTTATTCTATCCCTTGTCTTGTACAGGTTAGGGCTTGTAGTGAAGGCTTTAATCTTTGTCAGTCTTATTCCTAAATTGTGGGCTTGTTACAAAGCTGGTATTTTTTTTTTATTTCTCATGTAATAAAAATTTACAATGATATTTTTGTGCATAAGACTGTTCAGTACCACATAGGTAGTGATTTGAAGGTGATAGAAATAATATAATTATATTTCTTTTTTCTTTTTTGTTTTAATGTACAAAATTTTTGCGCATAACTATAATTGTCTATGCTTTTATTATTTTATCTTAATTTTCACTTATACTGGGAACTCAATAGAAATTTTGGCACTTTGTACTTCATTGGTCCCAAATTCATCTCATTATGCTCATTATGCTTATGACCTTACTGTTTATGACCTTACTGTTCCTTTGAACTAAGGATGGAGAGGTTCGGGGGAAAAGGGGTGAAGGGTTGTGAAGGCTTGCCTGCTGAAACATCTGCCGCCATTGCCCATAAAAAGGTGCTAGAACCCTGACAAGGTTTCTTATGGTCATTCTCCAGGTGTTGACCTTTCCTATTCCTCTGCTGTTCATGAGTGACCTTTAAACCTTTTAAAGTGCATGACAGAATAATATAATTTTATAGGTGGAGTAAGTAAGCAAAGGAAAGCCTTAACAGCTACCAGGTTCAAAATTCTAGTCTTCATATCTTCATAATATCATTGGTGACTGATATTTTCCTACTTGTCTTTACATTGTTTCATTGTAAAATTGTAGTGTCTGTAGTATTGCTGAATCACAATTGATTCTGAAGCTCCACATATAAATCAGCTTAAAGTGATAACAACATCAAAAGCCAATAAGCTATAAAATAAATGGAAAGATATTCAAAGAACTTATTTTGGTTTTTTAATTTCTGCCATATGCCATTTACTTGTGTAAGTGTAAAAGAATTAAAGTTGAAAATTTTGGTTATATTACTTTTATTTGCATATTTTGACACAATTAATTTCTTACATTTACAAATGTAATGCTAACTTTTTTTGTGCAAGTCTCAGCCTTTATACAGTTTGGAATAACTTCAGGAAGAGTTAAAATGTAAACAAAATTAAGAATGGTGTAGGTCATGTACACTTATAAATTTATCTCCTAGCTACAATGTGCTAATTGTAAAAATAAGCAATTGCATATTACTATATTTCCCTGTTTTGGCAAAGTCTCCTGTCCTTTTACTTTTGATTTTATTAGTATCTTTAATTATGATAATTTTTATTTTTTTACTTGCAGATTATCATTGCTCCTTACAATAACACAAAAGAAAATGACCAAGTGTTACGTGAGAGTGAAGCTGCAGATGTCATTGCAGCTGTTGCTGGTTTAATAAGAATATTTAAAAAGAAATTATGGGAATTGCCTTCAATACATGCAATTCAAGCTTATAAGATCCTGATTTTGTGCATGGAGCATCATTATCGCAAGCAGGCCATAATGGATGGCGTGTCAAGGGTCAGACTGCAGGTAAAGAAATACCATGTTGTTTTGCAAGTTTTCAATTTACTAATGAGAGAGTAATGGTAATTAATCTGCAGGTTATTGAAATTCAAAGGCACAAGCTTTAGAGTAAAATTTCTCGAGTTGTCTTCTCCATGTATGTTTTTGCTTCCTTGTTTTGAAAACTTTGTTATAATATGAATGCTAAATATGGAATGTATCGGTTCACATCTAGTAATGGAGATATATCCTATGTACAAACTGTAGAAAAGTCAGTCTCATTTTTGGTGAATTTATCATTGGAAGTGGACAAAATAGTTTTTATTTATACTTAACCTTGTTTTGCAAAATAAAATTTATGCAAGTGTTAGCTCTTTACTAAAGTATTATGTTATATTTTATTAACAAGATCAATGTAAAAGTATTTTGCATATCTTTTTTAAGTTTAGTGTAAGAATGGATATGAACAAGTTGAAAAGGTCAGATTAGACTATTTTCACCTGTATCACCTTTTTTTAAAAGATTTAACTATATTGTGAAATAGTTTTATGATGTTTACTTGAAATATAACTAAATTTTTATTTTTTTCAGATCTTTGAAATGATATTTGAAATGAGGGCAAATTCAAAGTGTCAATTGGGATTCCTAAGTACACCAACTAGAAGCAACGGAGAGGGAGAGGATAGTTTTTCCTCTATGCTACCACAATACACTCCATATGTTTTAGTAAATGACAAGCATAGCCAGAGATTTTCATCAGCTGATGAACAAGGTGAAGATGATCCAGAGCAGAGGTTAAATGATTCTAATACAGGTATTTCAGATTTTTGTGTTTCATTATGTTAAGAAAATAATGTTCAGTAATCTTATGATAACTTTTTTTTTTTTATCACAGTCATCCTATTTGACTGGGTGGTTTTTGTAGTATGGGGTTGCAGTTTGCATCCTGCCTCCTTAGGAATCCAATACTTTTCTGACTTATGTGCACTGTTTCCAGGAGCGCACTTATTATTATTATTATTTTTTATTTATTTTTTTTAATGTTATTGCTGCTTCAGCAGCATTAATCTTTTAGGTTTTTCTTTATCTTTCTTATTGTGGTTTTCTCATTACTCTGTTAAGGCAGGTGAGTAATTCTCTCATATTAGTCATAATATGATAATGGTAGATGAAATCGGGGTCAGATTCCGTATAACTATGTATATTTCTCTATAATTAAAATAAAATGCTTAAACTACTAGGTAATTCTAGTTATAATTAGTTATTGTGGTGTTTCATCTGGTTCTCCATATATCCTCTTGGCGAAGGGTGAGTGAGGGACTGTGGTAGATAATGTAGTCCTTCTTCCTTATATTCAGGGGGTCTCCAGCACGCCGAATTCTGGTTGGTTGCTTGTGTAGAGCAGATCTCCCATTTGCTGCTGGGGCCAGTTTCAAGTCAGTCTCAGGACCTGATGGTTCTTTGTTGTAATCTGGCAGATCTCTTGGGTTGCGTGACATCATTGCGGGTCTAATTTTGATTGGCCGAGAGATTTGTCTCATCTGGGGCCAAAATCTAGTTGGCCAGTGCTGAATAACGTGCGGCTGGTATTATTCTGATTGTCTTCGTCAGGATTGTCATCATTGTTGTCCCTGCCCTGTTGTGGTATGGTGGTATTTCTCCTTTTGATTGCTGGCAAGAGAAAAGCCTCTTGAGTGGTGTTTATGGAG
Source organism: Macrobrachium nipponense (assembly GCF_015104395.2). NCBI lineage: Eukaryota > Metazoa > Arthropoda > Malacostraca > Decapoda > Palaemonidae > Macrobrachium > Macrobrachium nipponense. Next base: position 27,227,066 of record NC_061108.1, on the reverse strand, counting down.
TGCTTGTACTCTTGAATGAGGAGTGTCTCGAGCAGGCGGAGGCAGCGCAAGTCAAGTGCTCTCCTTGTAGCTAGTTATGGTTTGGTTCTTGATAGTGCCCTCCTGATTATGGGACGAGATTCGCTTTGTGAAACACATAGTCATACCAATGTAGGCACTGGGACATCCCCGGGTGAGGCATTTAAAGTGGTAGACCACATTCGTCTGTTTGAGAAGATCACGTGCAAGCGGGAAGAGATTTATGTCGCATAATTAGGTCTCTTATTCGTTTGATCTTGTAGTACACTACAATGTCAGTGCTCTTAACCTCCTCAGTCTGTTGGGTGTTTTCCATGATGATTTTCTTTATGGAGTCCTCTTCTCACTACTGCGAATGCATAAAAGCCCTGTAGAAAATCCTAATCTTGTCCTGGGAATGTGGTTGCAGTCTCTTACTACCATTATATACCATTTCTCCAGGGCAGTATTTATTTCACAGGTGATGAGCTTATTCGGATAGCCTTTGTTCACCAGTATCTGTGGAGCTCTATCCAATTCTTGGTAGGTGTCCTCCCATGTTGAACAGTGTGAGAGGGCCATCCTTATAAAGGCCCTAAATGTGGTGCTCTTAAATCTGGCAGGGCACTCGCTGTCTCCGTTGAGGCACGTTCCATGATCCTCTCAAGCAGACGAATGTGGTCTACCACTTTAAATGCTCCACCCATGGATGTCCCGGGATCTTCATTGATATGACCTCTATGCGTCTCACGAAGCAGATCTCGTGCTATGCCCGGGAGGGCTCCATCAAGACTCGCACCTCAACTAGCCACAACCTAAATATATCCTCTGATGGCGTTATCCTAAATACGCAGATAATTGGGAGAGCACCTGACTTGCACTGCCTCCTCCTGCTCAAGGCACTCCTCATTCAAGAGCACAAGCACTCCTTAAACACCACACAAGAGGCTTTTCTCTTACTATCAATCAAAAGGAGAAATACCACTGTACCACAATAGGATAGCAACATCAATGATAACAACCCCAACAAATAAAATCAGAATAATGTCAGCCACGACATTCCTCTGCAGTCGGCCAACCAGAATTTGCCCCCAGATGACATCACAAATCTCTCAGCCAATCAAAATTTGACCTGTGATGATGTCACTCAACCCCGGAGATCTGCCAGACTACATCCAAGAACCATCAGGTCCTAAGACTGACTGGAAACTGGCCCCCAACACCCAATGGGAGATCAGCTCTACACATGCACCCAACCAGAATTTGGCACTGAATCCCCTGAATATAAGGAAGATGGACTACACCATCTACCATAGTCCCTCACTCACCCTTCACCAAGATGATGTCTGGAGAACCATTTCATAGTGAAAGGCTCAGACTACAGTAGTGATTCTTGCTCCTTCACAATTAAGTCTAAAAATGGAATGATGAGAACTACAGTGGTACCTCGAGATACGAAATTAATCCGTTCCGGGGCAGCCTTCGTATCATGAGTTTTTTGTATCTTGGAACACATTTTACATGTAAAATGGCTAATCCGTTCCAAGCCCTCCAAAACCACATGTTCTAGGGTTACGACGCCGATCCGACGGAAGAAATATGACTCCAAAAAGGCAAAATACTGTACATACTTGAGTAATATTCAACTGCATGTAATGTTCAACCCCATTTTTACTGCATATATTAGGACTTTAGCATAAGTCCCTTAGCAATAAGCCTAGCCTATGTTAGCGGTTGCTACTGTAGCCTAGTCTATGATTCTGACATCTAAACCTAAGAGCTAAAAGCTTAGAATATGCCAACAAAATGTATAAATAATCAGTATGTACTCATTTCAAATAATTATTAATTAATCATTAACTATAATACACAAACAAACAAAAAACAAACCTTCCAATCGATTGTTTACATTCAGCTCTTACCCATCTTGCGAGTATTGAGCGAACGCCAAGCAATCCTTTTTCCTAGCACCCATTCATTTCTATTCTTTATTCTATCTTTACCTAATGGAGATACCGAGTTACTGACAGCTATAATGAAACACTATACGTAACGTAATAATAAAACAGAAGAAGAATTCTAAAAAATATGTATTTGTTGGCAGTCTGATTTATTTTATATTTTATGATATCTAATTCACAATTTTTTTATTAAATATTGCATATACTCATTTCAAATAATTATTAAGTAACCATTAACTATAATAAACAAACAAAAAAAAGCTTCCAAACTTCTGTTTACATCCAGCACTTACGAGTATCGAACGATCGCTAAGCAATCACTTTACACAGTAAGCCATAAATTTTCATTATCTCTCTTCAACTACTGAAACTACCAAACAGTATAATAACCATTCATTTCTATTCTTTATTCTATCTTTACTAACCTAAGTTTTTTTTATTAAATGTATTGCATGAATAAGTTTTTCAATTTACAGCATCCTTTTACCAATAGAATACTTAAAGCACAAGGGGTAGATGCTGACCAATAGGAGAGCAGGACCTTATGGGGTGACTAGCATCAGGAACCAATGGGAGAGCGGGAGGATGGTGGCGAGCTTACTCAGTTGGCGGCGCGGGAGTTTTAAAATTGTTCTCGGTGGTCCGAGCGAATCTTTGGACTTTACAGCAACAACCTTTCGTATCTTGAAAACTTTTCGTATGTAGAGCAGTAAAATTTTTCGCATTGGCTTTCGTATCTCGAGTTTTTCGTAAGTAGAACCTTTCGTATCTCGAGGTACTACTGTACCTCTTTTCTCCCCACTGCAACACTGTAGTCATGCAGATTGTTATATAGATATGGGTGAGGGACTTGCTGACTAAACTCAGATTATTTATCAATTTATTCAGTCCTAATTTATTTTTAGTTTCCTTATTGTTTGAAATGTGGACATTGTTCAATGTATGGAAAACATATGTTTAATTTTAGTAAATGTCTTAATGTATTGAAGTTGCACTGTGACACGGTTCCACGTTGGCCGGGTGAATTTCGCGCTCGGCTACCAGTCCGGTGGTCCGAAGTTCGATTCTCGGCTCGGCGAACGCAGAACCGGAGAAATTTATTTCTGGTCATAGAAATTCATTTCTCGATATAATGTGGTTCGGATCCCACAATAAGCTGTAGGTCCTGTTGCTAGGTAACCAATTGGTTCCTGTACACATAAAAATATCTAATCCTTCGGGCCAGCCCTAGGAGAGCTGTTAATCAGCTCAGTGGTCTGGTAAAACTAAGATATACATACATGTGTTGTGACTTTATAGGATGTGTTGTCATACAAGAAAAGATGGCGACGGCATGGGGTGGAAAATGTAAGCAGAGCGGGCAGAATAGGAGAGACCGATGTGGTGTTTGCTTTGTTAGGAGAGAGTTCTCTGTCTTATAGGAATTTGTGGGTTGTAAGTCTTGTAGAGGTGTTGTTCAAAGACTCGAGCTGAATTATATTGGGACCGAGGAACATGAACAGGTGGGTAGATTGTAAGATTGTTGCATGTAGGAGAGATTGGGCTAGAATAAAAATTCAACTAGTAGCAGAACATAGTCGCCTAAAGATGGACAGATCAGATAGTAAACAAAGGGAGATAAGGTGTAGAAGGTATTGTCTGAAATTTAGTGGGATAAAGGACAGGTATAAAGGATGGAGAGGATAAGTCGAAGATTGTCTTGTGGTGTGTGGAGAAGTGAAATATCCAGGGATAGAGCTAAGAGGCCAGAGTAGAAATTCACTCGTTGCTCAAGGAACATATAAGCAATCATTGATCATTCTTCTCACACGACTCAAAAATAATGTTGGCTGTTATTGAGAACAGTAATCAACAATTGCTCATATGTTTCCTTGAGCAACTAGTTTGGTCAAGAAAGTCCTTCACCGATATCTTTATAGCAATCTGCATGACTACATTGTCACAGTGGAGAGAGAAAGGTGATTCTCATCATTCCATTTTTAGACTTAATTGGGAAGGTGCAAGAGTCACTAGTGTAGAGTCTGAGCCTTCCATTATGAAATGGGACCAAGCTTTGAAAGCTGGCAGATCAAACCTTGATGTTATCATAAAAGACAAATATAGCAGTCTAGACCAAAAGGTTTACTCTGTAATAAGGGAATAATACTAATACATATAATTAAGTTTAATTTAATTCACAATTATTCATATATGAAGCAAACCCTCAGTCTTAACATTAGGATAAATAATCTAGCACCAGCTGGAAACCAGTAATAAAAAATTGTGTACGCAAGTGACTATTGGCATCTGTGCTTGGTCACGAGTAATGTGGAGACACCCACATACCCCTCTTTAACTCATGACCATGTTAGTTATTTTCTGACCACCTCTAAGAGAGGACGTGCTTTGCTTCCGACCTTGTAAAGCCAGTTTAGTTTGCCCCGTTTGCTTTGAATCTGTTTGTGCGTGGGATTTCAGGGCAATTTTACGAACATGGAGCTTTGTCATGCTTCGATAAGATTTCCTAGATCTCACAAGAAGCAGATGAACGCCTGGATATCTACGCCTTTTTAAACGTCGAAATAACAACAGCAACCTTGCGCTTCCTGTCAAGTGCTGATGTCACATTCAGGATGCTCAGTGACTGTCTTAAACATGGCGCCTGCCATCACAGTTGCAGCCAGCGCTGAGACTTGCTTCCATTCTTGCTTTTTTAATGTCTGAGGGTACTGTACAACTACACTCTGATTCAGTGAAGCATGTTTTGGGGAAATTGCAGGTATTACGAGAAATAGCAAGTATACAAATAACAATGACGCCAGTGAGTTCTCCAATCAATCGGAGAATAAGGGACTTCATGGCTAATCCTCGTGCCAAAAGGAGAAGACTAGTTCTTCTCCATCTTCGAAGCAGGACTGTCACATCCCTATTATAAGAAAGTACAAGAAGTAGTTGTAAATGTCGAACAAGCAACTGATTGAAGCTTTGTCTATTGCGGCTGTGGTAGAGTCGGAGAACGCTCAAATCAGGGACTTTGTGACTTATCATCTTGCCAAGAGGAGAAGAATAGTTTGTTCTCCTTCAAGCCAGGACTATCACAACCCTATTACAAGAAAGCACAAGAAGCAGTTGTAAATGTCAAACAAGCAACTGATGGAAGCTTTCTCTACTGCGGCTGTGATAGAGTCTGAGAACACTCGAATAGGACTTCGTGACTGATCCTTGGGCCAAGAGGAGAAGATCAGTTTCTTCTTCATCTTTGAGTCAGGACTGTTACATCCTTGTAAAACGTAACAGTGCCACAGCATTTGTTCATACGCGAACAAACCTTCAGTCTCAACAATAGGATAATTCCTAGCGCCCAGCTGGATGTGGTTAAATCGCAGATGAAATCAAGGAATCTTATGAGATCTGGTAACGTGCGTTTATTGGGTGAAGAGTGGTCAAGGACCATACACCCACGCCACAGCGTTAATCTTTCTTAAAACCGCCTGGACGAGAGTTGTGGTTGACCTCCCTTGGCCTTTACCCAGTTCATTGCCCGTTTTCGCTTGTGTTTGAGTGTGTGTGTGTGTGTGTGTATGTGCTGTTATTATGGCTGCTTATGCTCCTTCTTGGCCCCGTCAACATGTGTGCCCCGGAACTCTAGGTTGTCCGTGTTCTCGTTTTTTGGCTTCAGCAGCGAAGGTTTCATACGTTACTTGTAGTAGGTGCCATTCCAACGTTTGTGCAATAACAAATCGCTGCACGGAATGCCGTGCGTGGCATAGAGAGCAGTGGAAGTAATTTTATAGTAAGAGGGAGCATTGTAGGGTTTCTACTCTTCCTTCTTGGGAGGGTTTTTCTTCTCTTTCCGATGCTTCATCTCCTGTGCTGTCACACCCCATGCTAGTGTTGTGCCTTTGACCCCTTCCTTTTCTTCCATCGATTCGTCGTTAGAAGTATCGGGAGGCCCTCAGGCTGATTTTTGTAATGTCGCCCCCTCTTCCTCATAGTTTGTTTGATTCCCGAGAGAGAGGAGGCTTCTATTTCAGAGTCATAGGCATCGAAAATGGCGGCGCCTTGGGGGATGCTTGGGCTACAGGGTCCACCCTCCTTGGAGGGTTTGCTGACGCACTTCTTGGATGCTCGCTACCCCCCTCCTCCTGGCCTCATCTTCGTGGGTAGCTGAGGTCAGCCACATTGTATTGCTCTGCCAGTGATGATTGCCATTTCTTCAAGTCAGAGGGAAGCCATGGTGTCAGCCCCGATAGTGACATCACGGGGTCAGTCATTTTGTATCCCCCCGCCAGTGGCGTCTTTCCCCGTTCAGATTAAGGGGAAGCCGTGACAACATCGCCACTTGTGATGTCACTTCCATTGATGTCGTCACTCCCAGTTGTCTCCGCTACATTGCCTCGCTCGTCTGTGTCATCATTGTTTGCTGCCATGTCGTCAGCCCGTTCTCTTGCTGATCCATCTGAGACCTTATGCCAGGTGGTAGAAGATAAGTTTGCTGCCATGTAGGCTGGGAGGATAGGAAGCAAGCGTGTTGCGTCGCCCCCACCTCCTGCAAAGAGATTGTGTAAGGAGCTAGTGCTGTCTTCCTCTCCTTCTCCCCCATCCTCTGCGTCGGCATGTCAAGCGTTGGAAGGCTAAGGACTTTGCCCTTTCTTCGTCTGCGAGTGAGGAGCAGCGCACCCGTGTTCCTGTGAGTGTTGGTGTTACTGAGAGTGTTAGTGTATCCTCCCCTGTGTGATCTGCACTGACTGCTTCATCCTCTGCATTAAGTCGGGAGCGTGTTGCAACCTCCCTCGTTCGTGCACATGTTGCAGGTGCTTCAGCTTCTCCTTTTCCAGGGCCTATTCGTCGCCGTAAGGATCTCGATGCACCTGTCAAGAGTTGTGAGTGCGGAGTTGGTGCAGGAGGAGTGTTTGCCTGCCCCCCTCCCTGGTAATTCCAGGAGTTTCACTCTGTGGGATTCTCAGTCTGTCTCGAGTGTTCAAGCTTCCTCACCTAAGCATGTTCGTACGTCTGCCCCGCACGTGCTTGTACTCGGCCATGTTGGAGAGTCATCTGTTGGGAGAGTATGTAGTGATGTCCCTAGTGTTGTGGTTGGTTCGTCGCAGGAGTTGGTGCTTGGATCCAACCCAGACAGGTTAGTTGGTATTTTGGGCTATTTGGCTGTTGGTTCTTCTGTTAATTTACACGAGGAAGGCGCTTTAGATGAGCCTGCACATCCTTCTCATTGTCAGTCTCTGTTGCCAGAGCAGGAGGAGGGGAAGACACAAGTTTTTGTCTTCGTTTACAGAACTTGTCTATCTCATTCGTGGGTTAAACAATTTGGAGAGTAGGACTCGGGCTCGGTCGTCTTTCACTCCTTCCTTCTTGGAAGCCATTGTTTCAGCTTCCCTCGTCGGGGCATGTCAAGTTGGCTTGCATAAGGTTAATGCCTCTGTTTCAGGTCCGGACGGTTCGCTTTGCTCTAGGGGTTCTGCCAAGTTGCTACCCCACCTCTCACGAGGCATAGGAAGTACTATGCTACAAACTCTGCATATTTGATGTCGCGTCATCTTCACCCAGACATCATTCGTCTGAAGCCAGGATTGACTTTGGAGCATGTGAGGTCGGTGGCTCCGTTTTTGTCTCCACAGGATGCCTCAGTATTGGAGTCTACGGGAGCCTCCATGTTGCAAACAGTTTCTTGGTTGGACATCTGGTTGGCGGTCATTGCCAAGATAGCTTCTGACAGGTCCCCAGAGGAGTTGGTGAGTGCTTCCTCTCTTGCCAGTTTGTTGCAGTCTGGAGGCAAGGCATTCTTGTATCTTGCTCACCTCAGTGTTAATTTATGGGGTAACCTTTTCTTCATTAGAAGAGATGAGGCTTTATCCAGGATGGAAAGATCAGTTGACCCTGAGTCCTTGCTGGCGTTGAGGAATGGAGATCTTTTGGAATCACAATTTCTGTTCCCTTGGAGTGAGCTGGAGGATGCAATAGACCAGTGCTGGGCTGACACCAAGGACAGGTTAGTGCACACCAGGCTGTGTCTTAAGTCAAGAGTCTTGTCCTCGGAGACGTCTGGCTCCTCTTCCTCCCCCTGCCCAGCAGCGGTCACGAAGGTCGTCGCTTGGTAGGCCATCAAAGAGTTCGGTTTCGGCAGGGCCTCCCTGTTCATCCCAGCCTAGGTCAGAGGACCAACGTCCCTTGTCCCTTTCGCTCCTGTTCCTTTAAGCCGAGAAGGGTCCCCAGGGTTCAGAGGTAAAGGGGGTCGTCAGTAGGTTAGGCACCTCTCCCTCTCCTTGGCCAGAGGGTGTGTGTTGTGTGTGTGTGTGTGTGTGTGTGTGTGCCTGGCAGGCCATTGGGCCAAGTGGCAGAGTTATGGGGCAGAGAAGTGGGTAGTAGATGTCCTTCGGGTAGGGTATCTACTGCCACTTGACTTCTCTCCCCCTCTCGAACAAGCCACTGCTCAGGAGGATGTATCCTCCAGATTCTCTGAAGTTCTTGGCTCTCCGGGAGGAAGTGCAGAAGATGCTGGACAAGGATGCGATAGAGGTGGTGCGTCTGTCTCCAGGGTTTTACTGTCACATCTTCTTGGTGCCCAAGGCATCAGGAGGTTGGAGACCTGTGATCAACTTATCCACCTTGAATCACTTCATCAGGAAGACAAGGTTCAAGATGGAGACCCTGTGTTCAGTGTTGGCAGCTGTGAGGGAAGGCGACGTCATGCTGTCAATAGGCTTGAGGGAAGCATACTTCCAGATCCCTATTCATGCAACGTCCAGGAACTTCCTCCGCTTCTGTCACAGAGACAAGGTCTTAGAGTTCAAAGTCGTGCTTCGGGCTGACCACAGCCCCTCAAGTGTTCACAAGGGTCTTCTCTCTAGTGTCAAGTTGGGCCCATGCTCAGGGGATCCGTTTGCTGAGGTACCTCGACGATTGTGGTCCTAGCAGGTTCCAGGGAGAAGCTGCTGCAGGAGAGATCGTCTGCTTCGGTTTTGTCTGAAACTGTCAAATCTTGTACCCAGTCAAAGGATTCTCTACCTGGGTATGATCATCGATACGGCAGGTCTCGGGCGGGGGATTCACCCGTTATAGGTTCTTCTGTCTCTGGAAGTGAGAGAAGACCTTCGTTGGTGGCTGGACGACCGAAATCTTTTGAAGGGTGTTCCTCTGCGTTCTCTCCCACCGGACTTCCTTGTTTTCAGACACCTTCCTTGCAAGCTGGGGGCTCATTTAGGCGACCTCATTGCCTCAGGCATTTGGAGTTTGGAGGACAAGCAGCAGCATATCAATGTCTTGGAGTTGACGGCAGCCTTTGTGGGTCTGAAGGAGTTTCAGGAGAAAGTAGAGGGTCATTCTGTTCCTCATGTCAGACAACACCACGGTGGTTGCCTATGTGAACAAGCTGGGAGGTCTAGTTTCACATCAACTTCACGCCTTGACCGTCGAGGTTCACCAGTGGGTGGTCAGCAATTCAGTAGAGCTCTCAGCCAGGTATATCCCAGGCAAACGGAATGTGGTCGCAGACTTACTCAGTCATCAGGATCAGATCCTAAGCACAGAGTGGTCCCTTCATCAGGTAGTACCAGACAAGCTCTTACAGGTTTGGGGGAGACCCATGCTAGACCTTTTTGCAACCTGGTTCAACAGGAAACTGGAGATATTCTGTTCAGTGGTTCCAGATCCTTTAGCGTTAGCGGAGGATGCGTTCAACATCCCTGGGACAACCTGGAGGTGTATGCCTCCCCTCCATTTTGTTTGATCCATCAAGTCCTGAACAGGCTGATGAGTTCGCAGGGTCTCAGGATGACTTTGGTAGCCCCTCTGTGGCCTCAGGCGGAATGGTTTCCTAATCTGCTGTCGTTGTTGGAGGTTCCGAGGGAAATTCCCCCTTGGCGGCATCTCCTGTGTTAGCCGCATGCAGAAAGGTTCCACCAGTCAGTAGAATCCATGTCTCTTCACGGTTGGAGGCTATCAAGTATCTCCTCCGAGCGAGAGGCTTTTCTCAGAGAACAGCAGGGCATATGTCCAGCAGTCTCAGAAGGTTGACCTCTGCAGTTTACCAAGGCAAATTGGTGATCTACTGTGATTGGTGTCGTAAACGGGTTTTTTTTTCACTCAGATGAGAAATGTTTGTCCGTTTCTGCCATTAGAGGTTACAGGGCAGCCCTGAGTTTATTGTTACGCCTTAGAGGTATCGACATCTCATCCTGGGAACTTTCCTTGCTAGTTAAGGGGTTTGAGCAATCGAGTTCTCCTAGGGAGCTCAAGCCTCCGATGTGGGATGTTTCCTTGGTTCTGAGAAGTTTTACTAAAAGTCCATATAAGCCTTTCCGTCGCTTATCTGACAGGAACTTGACGCTCAAGACGGTTTTCCTTCTGGGCTTGACATTTTCAAAGAGAGTGGGCGAGCTGCATGGTCTGAGTATGATGTGAAGCACACCAAGGGTTGGGGGTCAATGTCCTTCGAATTTGTCTCTGAATTCGTGGCCAAGACCACGAATCCCTCTGTGAAGGATGATAGGTTCACCTCTTTCCATCTTACGGATGTTGTCCACAGATCTATGGAAACGTTATCCCTGGGCCCTGTGGTGGCTGCCCAACAGATTTTGTAACTCATCATTGCCCTTAACAGGGCACATTTGTATCTTACCGAAGATGATTGTGTGGATGAGAGAATGAGTGAGTTGGCTGGTCTCTTTATTTCTCTTGTACCTTTCCTTCTTCCTTTGTGCTGGTTGAGGGAGGAATAGACACGTCATTCGCTGGACTGGTCTGATACAGGTGAGTAAGGTAGTCATATTGATAGTTGTTCCAATACGTAATGCAAACCTTTCGGTCCTTTAACAATAGGAATGTACTTTCGGCGTAGCTGGAAATACGGCCGTTGAATCTTGAACAAGGTGGTTAGGCAGTAACTACCGTGGGGTAGGCTAGCCTGCCCAGATGTAAACACTCCACTTTACTTTCGGCCGTCTTCCGATGAAGACGCATGTTTGTGAGCTCCGGCTGAGTGGTCGTTGATCTTTTTTCCCGCTGGGATCCTTTTGGTTTATTTTTTGTATTTAATTTAATATGCATATACGGTCTTTGATATTAATACTAAAAGGTTTGTCCTTGGTTTTTCAATTAATATACAAACCCACTTTTTGTGATAGCCTTTGTAACCGCCCCTCTACTTGTGTTAAGAGTCAGCGGCTAAAGTATGCCAACATATCATTTACATTCTTTCACCCTTTAACACTGGCTCAGACCTGCGTGAGGACGAGATATGTATTTATCGTGAGGATGAGACATGTATTTAACGTAAGTGATATTGATCCTGTAACAGGACATGTATTCATCCGGAAATTAAGCTTATGCTTGGGAATTACCAAGGGAACTTCAAAGGTTTGTCTGTGTTTTGTTATGGTAATTTCTCTTCTCTTTCTTCCTTTCACTTACTATTGGAAGAAGGTAGAAGGATTGGCGTGTGGTGTTGTTGTTGGGGGATCTCCTCTCACTTGGGAGGGCGGCGCCCTTGGATGTGTGAGGAGTATCCTCATTACTTTAATTTTTTTTCCTTATTTTGCAGACCGGTTTCCAGCTGGTGCTGGATTATTTATCCTAATGTTAAGACCTCAGGTTTGTTAGTTATGAAAAATACAAATTGACTAAAAATTTGTCACTCCTGTAAAGTCTTAGTACTTGAATGGACTAAAAATGTTTTAGGTAAATAGAAATTTTGGAGTTTATATTCATTACTGATAACAAATTTGTCACTCTTGTTAAGTCATAGTACGTGAATGGACTAAAAATGTTTTAGATAATTAGAAATTTGGAGTTATATTCATTACTTTTGCCTGTAAATTGAAATTTGAACATAAACAACACAGGCAGGAACTGGGACATGAGTAGTGGCTGATAAGTATCTGAACAGAATATTACATTTATAAAAAATTTGCATATATTACTTAATTATCCCATTTATGCTTGCCTATTACCATGTGAACTAAATTGCAAAGAGATAAAAAAACCAAAATGATCAAACTGATTCAGCTCAGACTTGGGGAGGAGAAACAGTTTGATTTCCATTTTTCATCAAATGTTGATCATAGAGATCAGATGATTACACTGCCATTGATTGTGTTTTGTTTTGTGATTCACTTGCATAATTTATTAGTGAGAAATAATAACAAAGTTTTGCTCTGAAGAAGCATTAAAAGATTCAGGAAATAGTAGTCATAACAGAGTGGTGTAACTGCAGGTGAGCATCAACAAAAGAAGAGAAAGTATATGGGTCTGAAGGGTAGGATTAAACAGTCTTTGAACCCAGAGAAGTAGCAGATTAGTACTGTATTACTGACTATCTCAAGAGTCATTTCATATAGTAAACCTGTGACACTTGATAATTCAGTCTGTATTTTTAAACCTAAATATTGGATTTCAAAAATAGTCAAACTCTCCAAAAAAAAAAAAGTCTCATGACTGCCTATAAGATAAAACTGTGGGTTCTTTTGTAATTAGTTTGGATTTCAAAATTTTTATTTTATTAAGTAAGTCTTAACCCAAGTCATCATAATTGTAATGGGAATAAATAGCACTTACATCGCTGTTACAGCGCCGTAAGTCTGGGTTACAGCACCATAAGCAGTCAACAACGCCATGAGGCTAGCGCCATAAGTCCGGAACTACATAGCGCAAACCTGACGTAACCCTGGGACTGCCTGTAGATTCTTTCCTTATGAAAAATTACTTAACTTGTCTTTTGCTCTTAATGCATCATTTGAAAACATTTCAAGGGATTAGGAATGTTTTTCAGCTCTATTTTATGTACTGTACTCTATGCTTGTGTTTCTTTTGGTTTTGGACAATAGATATACTAATGTAAGTTTTTTCCAGTTAGCATCTTTACAGAACTTTATCATTTCAGTTATTGCTTCAGAGACTGCAAATGAAGACAGTGATTTAACATCAAAAGATTCTACAATTGTAGTGTCGGATCAGTCATCAATGTCCAAGGTTGAAGTGACTCATCTTTCCCTTATTCAGGCAGCAATGACAGTCATCGTGGCCATGAATAAAGAAAAGGGTGTGTAGATTGATTATTTTTTTAATTTAGACTTATAAAAATGCATAACACTTATCTATAAGGAAATAGATGATGCCTTATAGTTTTTACTGTGGGCTGCATTGTATGAGGAAATTGATGTAGATCTAGAATTTAGTATTACCTTTCCTGAAAGTTTAATGAGAACTTTTGTGTGATGTATGGGCGCCCAGGTGCTGACAGATGGTACTTTTTTCAAACCACCAAATTTTATCAGGCAGAAGTTTTTGTTTGTATGCAAGTCAAGTGGAGGGAGAAGGGTAAAGATAAAGAAGTTGGGAAGCTCGGTAGGTAGTCACCCGGGAAATGGATGCTATATAAAAGAAAGAAAGAATAAGAGGTGGGGTTAAGAGACTCGGTAGAATCCACTATGTACCCCACAAGACATAATTTAATTAGCATCCTCCTTACCAAAAAGGGCTACCACAGATTAGTAGAAATTTTTAAAACTCGCTTAAATGTTTTGTTGAAAAGCTCATTAGTATACATTTCTTTATTAGGTTGATGAGTTGTGATGTACTTAAACCCCTTGGCTGAAGTATTGGTCTGCTTAAGTATTTATTAAATTATAGACTAACATTTGTGGATGTAGTTTCTACTATGTAATTTGTGATGAATGAGAAATGTGTAATTTTTTCAGATTTTTTTTTTTTTTATACAAACCCATTACTAAGATTCAGTCCTCAAAATTGTCAGATGCTTCTAGCAACTGTCCTAAAATTTGAATTGAATAATTTATGGGCTGGGAGAAATTTTGTCAGGTTTTATAGAAAAAAGCAGTTGTTTCCCCACAAGCCTTGTACACTTGAAGTTAGACCAAATTTCAGTGTAAGTGGAGAGGACAGCCACTGAAAACCCTTGTAGAATTGATCTTGATCATTGGAACCCATCTCTCAGAGAGACATGAAATTTGTGTTTGTCGGACAGAAAATTGCTTACACAAAATAAACCAGATGTTTGCATTTACATACCCTTCCTATGCTCAGCCTCTGTTTCAGACCTACTTTGTAATATACTGAGGGTTGGGAGACCTGTACTGTCTTCATGTATCTATAAGTAACTTGTTTGAATGGTCTTAAAAAATTCTCCAAGATGTCTAAAAATTTTAAGAGTGGGGACAAGAGGGAGAAATGGAGTAGTGTGACAGTGGTCTTTGTACCAGTACAGTTGCAGCTACTTATGCTGTTGTACATGCACAAGTTGCTGCACCCATTTCTTAATTCATAATCTCACTAGTCAGATGGAGCATCCTGTTTCAAAAGCAGCTTTTTCCTATGTCAATTCTGAAAGGAGTACCTAGTGTGCTGATGACCAGAGTGGCACTTATGCAACTCTGGCTGCTGCTGTTGCACTGGTTGTTCCTCTTGTTGCAGCTTTGGTGATTAGAGCTACACTGGTTATGGAGAATGGAAAATTGGGCTTCTGTTATATTAATCAGCTATTGGAGTGGCTTTTGCCATGAAACCTGGAACAGTTCTGGTCGTCAGAGACAAAGGTCATCAGAGTTGCACCAGTCATGAAAATTGGAGCAGCTCTAGTCTTGGTTCTAGCTCCTAAAACAACTCACGGTGTGATTCTAGATGCTAGGTGAAAATTGGATTGATTCTCATTGCAGCACACTTCTTTAAGCATCTCTCTCATTAAGAAAGCTGAGGTGGTTCTGATTGTGGCCAGGAGTCATTTGGCTGTGATGTCTAAAGCATAGCAGCTCTGGTCACAGCTCAGGTTATAGCTCTCAGTGGAGTTGACCTGTCCTTGAAACAGGAAACCTTTTTACCATGCGTTCCTTAAAAGGCTGTAGAGCTGCTGTAAGCATGTAAATGTTAGCTCTTCTGGCAACAGTAAATTTCTTCTCTGGATATATTGGATCCCTCTGATAGTGCCTCAGGAGTAACAAAAGGATAAGCTTGGTCAGCCAGTATCAGGAGTTGCATATACAGCTGAAGAGAACTCGTCAGATACGTAAAGTACCATATGTAACTCTTATCTACATGAGTGGAATTGGGCATAGGGATAAAAGCAGGATTGACCTTGGGTTGCACTGGCCGTGATCTCAGCAACCAGGCCGACGCTGCTTCTGACAAGAGATTGATAAATGCCAATGAGAAAGTTCCCACCAAAGAGTGAGAGGCAGTATATTTTTCTGCTGAAGAGGAGGTAATTTGAGAACCTTTGCAGATAAAGTATGTGAGTTCAAATGAAACAAAATTGACTTAAGTACTACATAGTTGGTATGGCTTTCTTTCAGTGCTTAAAGAGTTGTAAATTGCAAGCTTTACAAGTTAATGCATTACATCTTTGCTCCAGCACCTTTGCTGGCAAGAAACGATGATGAAGCAACAAAATAAAACCAATTCCTAATTACTATTAATGAATCTTGTTTGTTATTCCAAAGTAGCAAATTAACATTTACAGTGAGAAGTACTTATGTGGGAAGTAGGACTTAAAGTAAACCAGCTTTAGAGGCAATCCAAATCATAAAACATAATTAGAACTTTAACAGTGAGTATCACCAAACCTAGCTTACACCAGATAAGTAGAGCACTTAACAGTAATACCAAAATGATTAAGACTTGCCAAATATGTGCAAAGAATACAATAACAAAACAGTAGCCTTGAAGCATAACTGTACTAGATGGTCTTCCATCTCACTTTCCACCCTCTTCTAAGAATGGTTTCATAGTGCAACTATGAGGTTTTCCTCCTGTTACACCTTTGTAACCTTTTGTAGTTGGTTTCTATTTCAGCACTAAATTCTATATTATATTCTCTTCCTCTTCAAACAAACAAGAAAATTAATTCTTGTGTAAATTTCTTAGTAAACTGCTGTCCACCACAAAACAAACCCAATCAGTTTGGTTGTTGCAATGTTGTCTTAAGAAAGGCAGGAAAAAGTCTCATTTGGTACATTAATAAAACACGGATGACACAGAAAAGAAAAGGCAAAATAAAAAATTCTTTGATCTACCCACCTATCAAAAGCAGTGAGATATCTTTCAAGAAGTTCTGAAGCATGTGGCTGGATTTTATGTAATAAAGAAGGTTCAGTTATAGTAGACCCCCATATTTATGTGGGATGAGTACCAGACCCCCCCCCCCCCCCCTGCAAATAGGCAAAATCCTTGAATACTTAGAATACCCTCTAAAAATGCTTATAACTGCCTATCTTGAAAGTTCAAATACCAAATGTATACTACCTGAAGTATCATCCTACGAGAGAGAGAGAGAGAGAGAGAGAGAGAGAGAGAGAGAGAGAGAGAGAGAGAGAGAGAGAGCACTGAATGGCAACAGCATTATTTGACCATCAAGAGTGAAATTAATTATGAATTATTTAGAGAATACGTAATATGAGGGAGAGAGAAAAACTCCTCAATATCAAAAGAACGAAATGAACTTCTATAGGCAACACTTCATCCCCTCCCATAGATATGTGTATCTTTTCCAGAGAGAGAGAGAAAGAGAGGGCTGAACAAAGTATCTATTTATCTATCTAACAATCCTTTGCCTGAGAGAGAAGTTCCTCGTTGGATGAGTGGGGGTTACACGCTCACCTACCGATTTGGTAGTTTCAAGTTCGATTCCTATCTCTGCCAACATGGAATCAGAGGAGTTTATCTGTTAACCCTCTTACGCCGGAGCGGTAAATAAAAAATTGTCTCCCGTGTGCCGGAGGGGTTTCGGTTAGAGCGCGGAAGCGGAAAAAATATTTTTTTCAAAAAATCACAGCGCGCTTAGTTTTCAAGATTAAGAGTTCATTTTTGGCTCCTTTTTTTGTCATTGCCTGAAGTTTAGTATGCAACCATCAGAAATGAAAAAAAATTATCATTATCATATATAAATAATGCGATATATGATAGCGGAAAAACAAAATTTCATATATAATTGTATTCAAATCTCGCTGTGCGCAAAACGGTTAAAGGTAACAAGTTAGTTTTTCTTCGTTGTAATGTACACTAAATTGCAACCATTTTGGTATATAACACATTGTAAAACGATAAAAGCAACACAGAAAATATTATCACAAAATAATGCATGAATTTGTAACGCGCGACGGACGTTAAACAAATACAAAAATTCACCATAAATCTAAATATTGTCCTAGAGACTTCCAATTACTTCCAAAATGAAGACAAATGATTGAATATTACTATACTGTAAGAGTATTAGCTTACAATTGCAGTTTTCTACCATATCTGTCGAGTTAAAGTTGACCGAATGTTGAATTTTTATATATATATTTTTTATATGCAATTATTTTGGAAATAAGAAAAGCTACAACCTTCAAATATTTTTCGTTTTATTCTACATAAAATTGCTCACATTTTCATATATAAAACTCTATGAAATGCCTAATATGAAACGGAGCAAATATTCCGAGAATGGGACGTACGTATTTCGGAGATTTGTGGCGGAGAATCCGACGCGGCAGGGAAGGAAAGATTTTTTTTTAAATTCACCATAAATCTAAATATTTTGCTAGAGACTTCGAATTTGTTTCAAGATGAAGATAAATGACTGGATATTAAACTAGACTGTAAGAAGTTTTTATGCTTACAATTGCGTTTTTTCGACCATTTCGGTAGAGTCAAAGTTGACCGAACGTGGTTTTTTTTCTATTTATCGTGATTTATATGCAAATATTTCAAAAATGAGAAAAGCTACAACCTTCAATTATTTTTTGTTGTATTCTACATGAAATTGCGCACATTTTCATATTTAAAACTTTATGTAACGGCTAATTTAAAATGGTGCAAACATTACCACAATCGCACGTATGATTATTTCGGAGGAGTTTCACCACCCCCCCCCCCCCCCCCGCGGACGTAAAGAAAATGTTATTTTTTTCATAAATTCACCATAAATCGAAATATTGTGCTAGAGACTTCCAATTTGTTGCAGAATGAAGGTAAATGCTTGAATATTACTAGAATATAAGCGTTTTAGCTTACAATTGCGTTTTTCGACCATTTCGGTAGAGTCAAAGTTGACCGAAGGTTTAAATTTTGGCAATTATCGTTATTTATATGAAAATATCTCAAAACTGATAAAAGCTACAACCATGGGTTGTATTTAGTTGTATTGTGCATAAAATTGCGCACATTTCCATATATAAAACTTAATATAACGGCTAATTTTAAAATGGTGCAAACATTACCACAATCGCATGTATGATTTTTTTTCGGAAGAGTTACTGCGCGGACGTAAGGAAAAAGTTTTTTCATAAATTCACCATAAATCGAAATATTGTGCTAGAGACTTCCAATTAGTTGCAAAATGAAGGTAAATGATTGAATATTACTAGAATATAAGCGTTTTAGCTTACAATTGCATTTTTCGACCATTTCGGTAGAGTCAAAGTTGACTGAAGGTTGAAATTTTGGCAATATCTCAAAACTGATAAAAGCTACAATCATGAGTATTTTATTGTTGTATTCTACATAAAAATGCGCACATTTTCATATATATTACTTCATGTAACGGCTAATTTACAATGGTACAAAAATATGTCAAAGTGACGAAATAATTTCCGAGATGTGTCACAGATACTTTTTAGTGCGGCAAGAAAGAAATTCGCGCTTGCGTGCCTGCGTAACGATTGTAAACAAAACAACACCTTGATCCGTGAACTCCCAGCATCCCCCAAGGCGCGTGATTCAAAAGTTTTAGGCTGGTAGGCCTATAAGTATTTTTCCGCGAATTTTAAAAAAAACTTTTGTAAGTCGACGTAAAATACGTCTAGTCGGCGTAAGAGGGTTAATTAGAAATTTATTTTTTGATATACAGTGGCCCTGGATTTCTCTCTGCACTATATCTACCCATTATTTGTGGGCAATTTGCCTATTCGCTGTATTTTTTTTTTAGAAATATCCAGAAATTCCTGGTTTTTAAAAATCAATTTCATCCTAAAATGCACTTTTTGTGATAAAACTTAAAAAAACAGGTATAAAGTTTTTTCTTGTTAAATATTCACTAATTTACATGTAAAGTGGAAATTGAAGTAAGTTAAGTTTGTACACTTAGGGAATAGACAAACCTAAGAGGCAGCAATCAGTTCAGCTGGGGGGGGGGGGGGGGGGGCACCTAAGGGACAAAATCATTTCTACTTTGGGTCCAAGGACCACTGTCAAAAACCTTTTGTAACCTCAAATGCATGTGTTGGCCTGGTAAGGAGAACTATGAAAGGGAGCCATTAAGAAGTACAAAGATAAGGTTATTGCTAAAGTGTTTAGTCGTTATTTATATCATGAAATCTGTTTACCTGAAGTATTAAGTTGGCAACTGTGATGATGGTTTATGTTTTTCGTATTGAGTAACAGTTGATGTTAATAGTAATTAATGTGGCTGGTGCAAATGTGTTTTTGGAGGTTGCAACTTCAAAGGTCGTAAAGAAATTACATAAAATTAGATTTAAATTAATATAGTATAAAAGGATTTGGTAAAGAGAAGTTGGTGTTTTATCTGAAAGGGGAATCATTTTATATCTTATTGTTTGAGACATGAAAAAGCAAATATAATCTTTTTTGCTTAAGAGTCTTTAAATATGTAATTTAAATTTTTATTTAAAATTTTCAAATCTTTCAGATTGGGAAGTGCTTCGTCTTATTCTTGAGAGAGTGCCTCAGGTTCTACAGAATAGAGCCCTCATTTTGTCTCGTGATGGCAACAACATAAATTATTTTGCACTAGCTCTGTGTGCCTTAGTAAGTTTTTATTTCCTTTTATCTATGCAGTTAAGGATTTCATATCATAGCTTTATATAGTCTAATATACATACGTAGTTTGTTCCGACACTATACTTACCTCGAACTACTTACTAGGAGATCCTGGATGTCAATCCGGTACTGACCAGAAAAATCCGGTTACCCCTTCCACACCTAGCCAGGTACCTGCCCCGAGGGTCAGTGCTACACGCCCTCGGAATCCAACCTCAGTGCTTCCCTGGTCGCTGACCCGTTCACACGCGTTAGCTCATTGTCTGTGTACCAAACCGATTCCTTTGTGTGTTTCCCTCGTGTGTGAGAGTCTTCTCTCCCCTGTGTGTGTGCGTGTGTGTGCGCGCACACCGCACGCTTGTGTATCCTCATCTTGGAGCCCGACATGCCTCAGCGACGTTGTCCAGGCCCTTCGGAGGATAAGTCGTGTGGGGCTTTCTTGTTGTTGACTAAGATCAACCTCCACCCTTTGTGTAACTCATATTGTGGCAGCCCCTGCTCTCTGGAGTCCACGTGTCCGGAGTGCATTTCCTGGCCTCCCATCCAATGGAACTTAGCTTCGACCAAGAGGAAGAAGGAGGAGGCCAGGTCACTGGCGAAGAAGTCTCGATTGGAGAAGTCGTCAGCGTTGAAGCCGGTCTTGTTGCTGGTGTCGCTGCCTAAGTCTTCTCCTCTTCCCTCCTAGCGAGGGGAGCTAGCTGAGTTCGTTGCCAGGCCTCTACCCATTGCAGAGCCCAAGGAGTCTTTGTCTTCCGTACAGTTGCCACCCGGGGATGATGGCTTCATGAGGGAAGTGTGGTCCCGCTTCAACCTGCAGGGAGCTCCGCTCCAGTGAGCACAGCTTTCCCCATTCAGCAGCCCACGGCTCACCCCGCTCCGGTGCGCAGGCTACGGAGCAAGCAGCTCCCCCTGCTGCCCCCCGGGGGAGCTGTCGGGTTGTCTTCCACTTCGTCTGTGCTCCCCTCCACCTCCCCCAAGGGGTTGCCCTACCACAGGAGGTCGCATGAGCTGACGGGGTTGTTGGAGTTCTTGTCCCACTCCTATGTCTGGTACCCACAGGACGCCCTTCAGGTACCCCCTTCGGGAGGATGATTTCCAAGTCTGGGAGGTTCTCTCGCTCTTCCCTAAGGTTTCGGACCAGAGGGCCGGGGCTCTTCCCCAAGGTGAAGTCCCTCAGGCAGACATTGCCCCAGATCACACAGGTCGGCGAGGCTGTTCTCCCCAGGCCAAGGGTAAGAAGAGTAGGCGGAGGCCTCCCTCTTCCGAAGTTTGCTCCTCCTTGGAATCGTCCTCCTCGGATAGGTCCTCCTGTAGGAGACGGAGAAGAGTGAAGCGGAGGCGCCTCGAGGAGAGGAGTCGAGGGCATTCTTCCTCCTCCTCCTTTGGACACTACTGCCGTTCTTCATGTCGTAGCCTGGACCGCAGGGGTCTGAGTAGGAACGGCAGCCGTTGAGACGGATCCCGTCGTCACGGTTGTCACTGCCTCCCGTCCAGTCGTTCCCCGCGGAGAGACCCCAATCTTGTGGCGCCCATGACGGCCCCCAGGGCGGATTGCTCTGCTCTTTCACTGGATGTTCCCCCTTTGGCCTCGGAGGATCCCGCCTCGGTACCAGCGGCCACTAGTGCTGGGCAGGTTCTCTTCCTTGTAGTTCTTCCCCCTCCTTAAGGCCAGCGGAGGAGGAGGAGTTGCTGTCTCGCTGTCCGGAGGCGATAAGCGAGCGAGGACCAGTGGGTGTTCCATGATGTCCCCACCCCTTAGGTCCAAGCCCCCTGGGTTAGGGGAGCTGCCATTGCCTGCGGGTGTCCCTGGTCAGAGTCGTCCTGGGTTGCCAGCCGTTACCCCCTCCCCCACGGAGGCTCCCTCCACCCGCTTGGAAAAGGACGAGGATGAGGTGTTCATCCAGGATGGCCTCCAGAGCGCCCTAGAAGGGCAGAGTACCTTTATTGTCAGTTAATAATCATAATGTGAATCTGTTCATGCATTTGCTGGTTATCGGAACCGGGCAAGGCTTATCCTACCAGGACAAGCCCGTGATGCTGCAATTCATACCAGCGATATAGACTGAGAAGTGGTCCAAGGAAAACCCATGATTAACTGAATCTGTGATTGCTGATCCGCAACTAAGCAAGGCCCCACTGTAAATACATCAAGATATTTTCTAAAATCAAACATGTGTTTCCCATACATTGAACATTGCCCACATTTCACCAATACAGAAACTGTAGATAATATAACTCTGACTAAACTGATATACTATAATCACCCACATCTAGTTGTATCCTGGGTTGGAAGAAGGACTGATGCATCAGAGGTTCCAAGCCCGGTCGGTGACCAGCTTCCACCTCATATACGCATGATTTGCCAGATACCACAGATTCCTTGCTTTACAATCTTTGATTGTTTTTAACCCTCTTACACCTAAGCCCTAAAAACCAAAACGTCTCCCGTATGCCGAGGCGGGTTTGGAGTGAGCGCGGAAGCGGAAAAAATAATTTTTTCAAAAAATCACAGCACGCTTAGTTTTGAAGATTAAGATTTCATTTTTGGCTCCTTTTTTTCATTGCCTGAAGTTTAGTATGCAACCATCTGAAATGAAAAAAAATATTATGTATAAATAATGCGATATATGGTAGCGACAAAAAAGAAATTCATACATAATTGTATTCAAATCGAGCTGTGCGAAAAACGGTTAAAGCTAACGAGTTATTTTTTTTTCGTTATATTGTACACTAAATTGCGATCATTTTGATATATAACACATTGTAAAACAATCAAAGCAACACAGAAAAAATATTACAGGCGGCCCGCGGTTAACGGCGCCATCACTCAACGGCGAATCGGTTTTACAGCGGTCGTCAAAAATATTCATTAAAAAAATAAGGCATTTTAAAGGTATCTTTACGGCACAAATTTCAGTTAACAGCGCCGCTAGCGCCGTTGTCTAACGAGTTCATACATATGTAGAAATGCCGTTCAGACCAGAAAGGTTATGCAAATTATATTAACAAATTTTATGGAGAGTTATTACGTAGGTATTAGGGTAAAATATATGCCTCTGACGCTGTTCTATGCCGAAAATATCGAGTTACATAAGTGCAAATTTAGCTTTGGATGTGTCGATTCATAAATGTTCATGCTTGTGTTTAAAATGTGTATGAAAATGTATTACGTGAAAGGCATTTTTATTTCTGTACAGAAATATGATACAAATGCAGCTTTTGAAACTGCCCTTCACGAAAATATCGATTTAAAAAAAGTGCAAATTAGCGATCGATGTGTCGATTTTATAAATGTTTATGCTTTTATGTTTAAAATGTGTATGAAAATGTATTACGAATAGGGTATTTATATTTCTGTGCAGAAATATGATAAAAAGGCAGCTTTGAAACTCCCCTTCAAGTTATCGACTACGATGTTTTTTCCAAGTTCATTCTTGTATGCCGCCGTCTGCCGCTCTTCCGAAAATATAGAGTTAAAAAGAGTGCAAATTTAGCGATCGATGTGTCGATTTTTCAAATGTTTATGCCTTTATGTTTAAAATGTGTATGAAAATATATTACGTAAAGGTATTTTCATTTTTGTACAGAAATAAGATACAAATTAAGGCAGCCTTTGTAACTACGCTCCACGTCGTCAGGGGATGGCTTTTCATGTTCGTTCTTGTCCGCCAGTTCCGAAAAATGCATTGTGTTATTTTATTAGTTATGCATCTTTTCCATAAATCCTTTAAAAAGTTATACATTATTTCACTGTATCCAAGAATATTGTATGTATTCTCATATTATTGTATTTAAAAATACTACGGCAAACTTAAGCCCGTATTCCGCGGAGCGGCCAATGTTGTGGTTTGAAATCAGCTGATGAATACGAGTTTGTTTCACCATAACGCAATTCTGAGCGAATGCTCTTGCTTCTAGTTAGCATAAACGAATATCTATTTACTTGACTTATATGAGACAAAGTTATTTTTCCTTATACAGCGTGTTTTTAGGTGGAAATATTTATTGAATATGTCTCGTTGTGAATGTGAACTACTATTTTTTTCGTTAACAGATTACGTTGGCGGCATGTTTATTGCGTAAAAAATTACGTGATTCCGTTCACAATAATCCTTTATATAATCGTAATACGAACTTTACGTTATTTATCTTATATCGGCGTGAAACCAACAGTAAAATGTGTTCTTTCACGCACAGTAGTTTTGATTAAAATGATTTTATCCCAATTTTATCTACAGTTGTGTGTGATGGCAGACGTTTACTGCAGTTTTATCCTTGTTGCCGATGTACGATAATAGTCATTAGCAGCTTGAACAGTTTTCTCAGCTTCAGTTATAACTAGGTTTAAATTTAACGGTATATTTCCCGATTGATCTTTAATCTGTATTGATCTCTAATCTATAGCGAATAAAGTTATTACATTAAGATATCTCAGTTCTATTCTATACATAACGCCATTTATAACAAATACGGCAATGTTGCACTGTAGTACGATGATCGAAATACAAGCCAAACAGATGTTATCCAGTTCAGTTGAACTTAGAAAAAAAAAAAGAAAAAAGTCTTTTCTCGTTCGGTTGTTCATGGCTGTACACGTTCACGCAACGAGTATAACGTTAAAACCATACTTTCATCATTCTCTTTTGCTGTTATTGAACTTATGTATCTAGAAGAAGGATAAAGTTAGGCCATTGTAATTTGATCTCTCATAAAATCAAACTATCATAAGACTAATGACCTGAACACTACAGCTACCTGTACACTGTATAAACTTTATTATATCTTTACATACTCTAGACACCCACATGTACTGTACAGTAAATTCTATAGTACTATACTGCATAAATATAATTTTACTTATTGCGCCGTTGTGGGATTACGGCGCCTTTGACTGGTCTAGAGTTTCGAAAGAAGGTGTGCGGCGGCTGTAGGCTTTAAAATCGCTCAGCGCCGAAAATCGCTTGGCGTCGGTGGCCAGGAACGGAACCCCTGCCGCTAACCAAGGGCCGCCTGTATCACAATATGATGCATGAATTCGTAATGTGCGGACGTAAAAAAAATGTTTTTTTCAAAAATTCACCATAAATCTAAATACGTAGTATTGTTCTAGAGACTTCCAATTTGTTTCAAAATGAAGACAAATGATGATTGAATATTAGATACTGTAAGAGTTGTAGCTTAGAATTGCAGTTTTCGACCATTTCGGACGAGTTAAAGTTGACCGAATGTCGAAATTTTTATATATATTTTTTTTATATGAAAATATTGCAAAAATGAGAAAAGCTACAACCTTCAAATATTTTTGTTTGCATTTGTAATGAATTTGCACACATTTTCATATATGAAACTTTATAAAACGCCTAATATGAAAAGGAGCAAATATTAGAAGAATGCGACGTACGCATTTCGGAGATTTGCGGCCCCGAATCGGCGCGCGGAGGGAAAGAAAGTTTTTTTTTTGTTTTTTTAAATTCACCATAAATCTAAATATTGTGCTAGACACTTCAAATTTGTTTCAAAATGAAGATAAATGACTGTATATTACTAGATTGGAAGAGTTTTAGCTCACAATTGCGTTTTTTGACTATTTTGGTAGTGTCAAAGTTGACCAAACGTGGTTTTTTTCTATTTATCATGATTTATATGCAAATATTTTGAAAAAGAGAAAAGCTACAACATTCAATCATTTTTAGTTGTATTCTACATAAAATTGCACACATTTTCATATATAATACTTTATGTAACGGCTAATTTTAAATGGTGCAAACATTTCGACAATCGACGAAAAAATTAGATTTTTTTCAGAAGAGTTACCGTGCGGACGTAAGGAAATTTTTTTTTTCATAAATTCACCATAAATCAAAATATTGTGCTAGAGACTTCCAATTCATTGCAAAATGAAGGTAAATGATTGAATATTACTAGAATATAAGAGTTTTAGCTTACAATTGCATTTTTTGACCATTTCGGTAGAGTCAAAGTTGACCGAAGGTTATAATTTTTGCACTTATCGTTATTTATATGAAAATATTTCAAAACTGATAAAAGTTACAACCATGGGTTGTCTTTAGTTGTATTGTGTATGAAATTGCGCACATTTCCATATATAAAACTTTATGTAACAGCAAATTTAAAATGGTGCAAACATTAGGACAATCGCACAAAAAAATTTATCGGAAGAGTTACCGCGCAGACGTAAGGAAAAAGTTTTTTCATAAATTCACCATAAATCGAAATATTGTGCTAGAGACGTCCAATTTGTTGCAAAATGAAGGCAAATGATTGAATATTACTAGAATATAAGAGTTTTAGCTTACAATTGCGTTTTTCGACCATTTTGGTAGAGTCAAAGTTGACCAAAGGTTGAAATTTTGGCACATCATTATTTATATGAAAATATTTCAAAACTGATAAAAGCTACAATCATGAGTATTTTTTGTTGTATTCTACATGAAATTGCGCACATTTTCATTTATAATGCTCCATGTAACGGATAATTTAAAACGGTACAAAAATTATGTCAAAGTGACAAAATAATTTTTGAGATGTCACTGATACTTTTTAGTGCAATAAGAAAGAAATTCGCGCTTGCGCGCCTGCGTAACGATTGTAAACAAAACAACGCCTTGATCCGTGAACTCCCAGCATCCCCCAAGGCGCGTGATTCAAAAGTTTTTGGCTGGTAGGCCTATAAGTATTTTTCTGCGAATTAAAAAAAAAAAAACTTTTGAGTCAACGTATAATACGTCCAATCGGCATACGGGAGACATTTTGACTCGACGTTTAATACGTCCAATTGGCGTAAGAGGGTTAACTGGTTTCCAGCTGGCGCTAGAAGATTATCCTATTATTAAGAACTGAGGTTTTTAGCTATGAAAAATACAAATTGATTAAAAATTTTACATTTTTCAAAGACCAATATCTTCAAAGCTAATTCCTAGAAATTCTCTCGAAACACTTTTATTCCATAAATTGTAAAAAAAATTGTGTAAATAATGAAATGTGAGAACGTCATCAGTAAGGGAAAAGATGTCCATGTAATCAGGGACTACAATGACCAGTAACTCAAAAACCCATATCAGGGATAAATAAAAAGAACATTGTGCAGTAATGAGTGTGATAAAAACTAGAAACTGAGATAATTTTCTAGAGCCCAGCTGGACCCGATTAAATCGCAGATGAAAAGCAAGGAATCTTGTGAGATCTGGCAATGCGTGTTTATATCGGGTGAAAATTGGTCAAAGTCCACGCACCCACGATACCGCATTCAGTCTTTCCCAACCCAAGATGTCTTTGAGAAGACAGAGGGGCGGCTAGAGGTGGGCAGTACAACGTTAAGACCTCAGGTTGTAGCTATGAACAATACAAATTATCATAGAAAATTTGTCATTTGTTCATATGCGAACAAACTCTCAGTCTTAACAATAAGATACATACTTGGAAGGAGGTACAGACATCCTAAACTGGCTGGGGGCCTACACACCAGTTCAGCTCCAGAAGTTTTATCTACCGGATAGGGACTGATGCCCATGGGAAGCTAGATACAGTGATATCAAACAACTCGGCCACTGGGTTACCTTCAATGATATATGGGACAAATCATTGCATTAGGGAACTAAAGAGAAACTTTGACTGTTTGATAGCAAACCAATGCACCAGGGTTCATTACTACTCCTTACTCCCCCTTGCTAAGGAGCAGATTTATGGTACCGAATAGAGGGTTGGATTGTCTGTACACCAAGCAACCAAACTTTCAGTATGACTACCTTACTCACCTGTATCAGACCAGTCCAGCAAATGACGTGCCTATTCCTCAACCCTCCCGTAGGAAGAAGGAAAGGGACGAGAAAGAAAGAGACTAACCAAGTCACTCATTCTGTCATCCACACAATCATCTTGGGTAAGATACGAACGTGCCTTGTTAAGGGCAACAATGAGTTACACAATCTGTTGGGCAGCCACTACAGGACCTAGGGAAAACGTGTCCATAGATCTGTGGGCAACATCTTTAAGGTAGAAAGAGGTGAACGTGGACTGGCATAACCAAGTACCAGCACTCGGAACGCTATGAACAGCCAAATTCTTCTTGAAAGCCAGAGAGGGACCAATACCCTTTACGTCATGTGCTCTAGCCTGCTCAGACATGGCGCAGAATCATCAAGAGTCAAATACGCCTCTGATAGCTTCACGTATCCAAAAAGAGACTGTATTCTTTGACACCTCTTTCTTCATCTGCCCCATGGTAGTAAAAAGCCTACAACAACCTGGCCTATGATATCGTCTCCTTTTAAGATAGCAACGCAGAGCCCTGACAGGACATAGCCAAATTCTCTTGAGAATCACCGCCCACAAAGTCATCCAGTGATGGAATGGAAAAGGAGGTGAACCTATCATCCTGCACCAAGGGATTCTGGGTCTTAGCCGCGAATTGTGGGACAAATTCGAAGGACACTGACCCCAACCCCTGGTGTGCTTCACATCATAGCTCATGTAGCTCCTCCACTGTCTTTGAGGACACCAAGGCCAGGAGGAAAACCATTTTGAGTGTCAAGTTCCTGTCTGATGAACGATGTAAAGGCTTATAAAGAGTTATTGTGAAACTTCTCAAGACCAAGGAAACATCCCACTTTGGGGGCTTGAGCTCTGTAGGAGAACACGCTATCCTATTGTTAAGACCGAAGGTTTGTAGCTATGAAAAATACAAATTGTTTCAGAAAATTTTTCCTTTTGAACCATGGATATAGTTCCTTGTTGGTCGAGTGGTTTAACGTACTCGCCTACCGACTCGGTAGTCGTGAGTTCGATTCCCCGCTTTGTCAACACAGAATCAGAGGAATTTATTTCTGGTGATGAGAAATTCATTTCTCGAATATAATGTGGTTCGGATCCCACAATAAGCTGTAGGTCCCATTGCTAGATAACCAATTGGTTCCTAGCCATGTAAAAATATCTAGGAGAGCTGTTAATCAGCTCAGTGGTCTGGTAAAACTAAGATGCTTAACTTGAACCATGGATATTTGAAAATTAACTGGCAGAACCAAACTCCTGTATGCACAGAATGTAGGACATTACTAGCATCAAACACTTGATGTGACTGTCGGCTCCAACTAATAGTGAATGTCTTGTTGTGGAAATAAGTGGAATAAATTTATCAAGTCTGTTTTTTAAAGAGCAGGAATCTGTCAGGGCTACACTTCAGACCAGCCTTATGAAAAGAAACTTTTTTGTGTGTGTCTTCTGTTTAGCACTTAATAATAAACAATAATATGACAATATGATGTGGACAGAAAAATGTTTCTACCTCTTGCTTTATTAATAATTTTTTTGTTTTTTGTTACAGGTTACTGACAAGAACTTGGGTTTGCCAGAGTCTTTGCGCAACACACCAGCAAAGTTTACAAGGTCTGACTTTCAAAGTTATGTTTTTCCTGTTCTTGGGAATTTGGCTTCTTACCATAAGTATTTGGAGGCTCCCGTTCAGCAGAAGGTAAAAAATAGTGAACCTTTTGAAAGTTAATTTGGTGATGGTTTTAAAAAGCAACTTTATGGTGAATGGTGTGCAAGTTTTTGTTGGGTCAAATTATTTGGTTTAAGGAAATTCATACTGTAGAACTGTTTTGATAATGTGAATGTTTTGTATTCCTGGCCCCTGTGTTTTGATAATTTACATAGTAAAATAAAAAATTAAAATTCTGATTTGCAAAAACTTCAAAATATTTGTAAAGGATTGCCAGATGCTTTCATAGTTTTAAGAGATATTTTGGAATGATTATTGTTTTTCTTTTGACAAGTTCAAGGCATAAAGTAACATGTATCACACTCAGTGTAGCATTTTAGTAATTCATTTTTCCAAAAAACTTGGCAGTGACAATGGTTAGATTGCTTAGGAAGACAAAAGGCCTTAAGTACAACAGAATTTCTTAAGTATGTATTAGTAGTAACAATAGCAGTTATCAAAGTACAACCTTATTCTTTGATCAGTATAGCCTTGGGCGTGAGGTATTCAGGTGTGCATGTAAGGCAATAACTTTGAATTAAGTCATCTTTCATTGTTGATATTAAGTTCTAATAAGCTGCTTCCAAGAAGTTCATTATTTTTTATTACTAAATCAGCAAGGATAGTGATGTACCTTGTAGTGGCTTTTAGTCTGTGTGACAGCTTTTTAATTTGGTAAGTAATGCAGTGAACCCCCCGTATTCATGGACTCTGGATTTGCAGACTCATGTATTCACAGATTTCTCTCTGGGACATATACCTCCATTATTTGCCAAAAATTCACCTGTTTGCGGTATTTTTCTATGAGAAATATCTACAAATTCCTGTTTTTTTATCAATATAATTTTGAATGAATGTTTGTTCCGACACGTAATACAAACCCTCGGTCCTTTACATAAGGAATTACTATTCAGTGCCAGCTGGACCGGTCATAAGATTTACTAACAAGGTAGTTCGGCAGTAACTGCTTGTCTGATGGTCGCGAGTCCCGCCCGACTGGAGGTAAACATATCACTGCTTTCGACCGCCGTCAGGTGAAGACGTGTGCTCGCCTCTGCCTGCCTCTGTCATGAGATATTGTAGACAACCTTAAAGCTGCTTACTTCTGCCTTTTTCGTGTGAATACTTGTGTGTATGGAACTGTAAGTACTCTATTCATTATTTTTGTTATTTTTGTGTGGAATTGCATCACTGGATACCATGCAGTCCCACGAAGTGGAGAAGCCCCCTTGCCCCCCATCCAACCGGAGTGTGCGCCCTCGAGTGGGAGGCCGCAAGTGTGGGGCATTCCGGTCCAGTGATGCTGTGGACCCTCATCCATTGTGTACTTGGTGCCGAGGGTGTGAATGTTCTCAGGCCGTACCCTGTGATCATTGTGCCTCCTGGTCGGAGGAGCAGTGGGAGCTGTATGAGAAGAGGAGGAAGCCACGTAAAGTCGCCAAGGTGTCGTCAGAAAGCTCTCCCTCGACACCTCTGGTGACAGACACATCGTCTTCCTTTCTCCTTCCTAGCCAACTCCCGCAGATGGCTCTCTCCCCTTCGGGGGATGTGTCCCGCTCCGCCTCTTCGCTCGATTTGTCAAGCGCAGAGGAAAGAGCGTGACACCCCGACCTGGAGTTGTACTGGGGGTCTTCTGTCCATTCAAGGCGGGATCTTTCCCCCTCTGAGCGAACAGGAAACCCCCCCCCCCATTAACCCGACTGTTGCTTCCCCAGGTGTATCTGCCTTTGCGAGTGGAGATCTTCGGCAGGTGTGGCGATCGCTGAGTCTTCTGGGCACTCTGAGTATCTAGGGGCTGATCCAACACCTAGCTGTGGCCTGTTACTCACGGGGTGGAGAAGAGGACTACCACCACAGTCTCTACACCAGGGTATGCTGCACCTCTGCACCTGGTGTATACACAGCACATCACTACAGTAACCCCTTCGGCCGCAGTACAAGGCCTGCTGCCGTAAGTGCCCCGGAAAGAGATGGTTCCTCCATTGCCTGGGTTTGCTGTCCTCGCCCCACCCCGACTTCGAGTGCCCGAAGAGCTCCCCTCTAAACCATTCTCCGGTAGCTGTTGCTGTGCCTGCTGTTTCCGAACCTGCCTGTGGAAGTGCTGCTGGTCCCGCAGGTCCCTCCAGACAGGTGGAGTTGGGCCGTGTTGCTACCGCAACTGCCCCAGCTCCATCCTGGATGGAGGACCTGTCGGTTGTCCTGAAGAAGCTGGCGAAGTAGTAGTCCAGAAAGAAGAGGAAGGTGTCTTCGTCTTCTCCATCGTTGTCTTCGTTGTCATCTTCTGCCGCCTCTTCCCCTTTGACTTACAAGGCCCCCCAGCCGAGAAAGAAGAAAAAGGTGGCCTCGCCCCCCCCCCCCCCCCCAAGAAGTCTCGCACAGAGACCTCTAAGGGTCAGGTGGGTCTTCCACTGGTCCTCCAGTTCCTCTGGGAATGTGGTCTGTCTCTCCTTCCTCAGGGAAGAAGACGACGGGTACCGTAGGGGTACCGACTACCGCTGGTACCTCTGCTCCCGGCTCCAGAGGTTCTGCCTCCGGACCGGGAACCGTCTCGGCCACTTTCTCGCGAGCGCCACCGAGTGTACGGTCACCTACGGGTGACCGTGCAGCCAAGGTCCAGACCGTTGAGCACTCTCACTGTCAGGACCCAGGCACAGAACGGAAGGCTGGCAAGAGTCGCTCAAGTGACTCGTCAGGCTGGCGATCGCTTTCGTGGTGATCTCCCGGTTCCCAGGGTTGACATGATGGTCCCACCAAACCGTTCACGTGTCGAGGCTGGGAAGAGGTCCCCCGGTCACCCTGGTACCGTGGGGTGTCGAGAGGACAGTGCTTGCTCTCACCGCGTCTGTGGACACTACCAGTCACCCAACCGTCGCTTCCATTGGGACCGTACGGCTTGTATGATTGGTAGCAGCTCTCCTGACACACAAGATCGATGCTACCATCCTCGGTCCAGCGCTTTTTCACACGGAGACCGCTGGTCCAGACCTGCAGCTCAATTGCCACCGCAGGTTGGCGATCGCCTGCAGTCCTCCTAGCCCACCAGCTCTACTGGTAGGCAGGGCAGGAGCGTCATGTCTTCCTCACCTGTCCCTTCAACCTCCTCGGGCTACACTGGGAGGAGCGAGGCGAGCAGGGGTGACCGCGAGGAGTGTGCTCCTTACGGTCCCGACACAAGAGACTACGATCCTGGCTCGGTCCTTGGACCTAGCAGATCGTACGCGCAAGTGGTTGGAGGAGACCATGATGGGTCTGGCGAGGTTCATCCTCCTGAAGGAAGAGTGTCTCGAGAGGTGATTGGGCTGGATGGATTTGACGGTCACATCGCCTCAGGATGCGATCACCCCCGAGATACAGAGGTCCTTTGCAGAGGTCATTGCGCTGATTCGTCAGCACAGTGACCTCGGGGAAGGATCAGTGGTTACTCCCTCTGACCTTCCATTGAGGTTAGAGTCGTTCTTGGGACCCGAAAAGGAACCCAGAGCGACGGTGGGTTTACCCCGGTCCACTTTGGCCGATGATGTGCTGGACCAGGTGAACACTCATCTCCGGACAGGAGGATTCGCTCAGATCCAGCATATCGAACAAGCTGCTTCCCCCTCCTCTGCCTCGCCAGCAGCGTTTCTACGTGCCTTCAGTAGACCCATTGCCGACCAAGCAGGTTGATCCGGAGATAGCTAGGCTAACTCCGGGAGTGCCTCTTCATCGCCTGCTGTCCAAGAACCTCTGGTTCTCAAAGCAAGAGGCATCGGCCCTGGAAGCGACTGCCATGGCAGCTTTCCAGGCCGTCTCCTGGCTGGATCTGTAGTCCCTCACAGTATCCAGAGTCGCAGCCTCCTTGGGAGCTATCATTCCGGAGGAAGACTTGGCATTCGGGAGACTGTGCCAGTCTGGAGGTAGGGCCATCTCCTACCTCACCCATCAGACGGCCAAATTGTGGGCCAACCTGGTCCTGAGACGACGGGACTCAGTCCTGGCTCGGGTAACCAGAGTGGCCAGTTGAGAGGTAACACTGGATCTACGTAACAGACCATTGCTGGGTTCCTCCTCTCTCTTCCCCAGAGAGATGGCGGACACTGTAGTGGAAAAGCAGAGAACTGAGGACAGTGTCCGCCTAGTACACCAGGCAGTCTCAAGCAACTGCAGCCAAGCCTCGAAGCTTGGCTAGCTCCTCCTCCGCTCCCAAGAGGTCAGTAGAGGTCAGTGCGATGAAAGACCCAGCCTTCCTCTTTCACTTCGAGGAGTGAGCGTCAGCCCTCCTCCCAAGCCTCCTTCTCCGTGGGAGACCGGCTAAGCGGAAGGCGAAGAGAGGGAAACACTAGGGACGGTGTTCCCCCTCACCTGCTGCCGGAAGTGGGGGTTGCCTGGCGAGCCATTGGGCAACTTGGCAGCGCTACGGAGCCGAGACCTGGGTAGTGGATGTTGTTCAGGAGGGATATCTACTGCCCTTCAAATCAAGGCCACCCCTCACTTCACTCCCGGTCCACCTTCAGACGTACGTCCCTGGTTCTGCCAGGGATGTAGCATTGAAAGAAGCCAAGAACATGCTGAGCAAACGCGCTGTGGAGATCGTGCGAGATCAGTCACCTGGTTTCTACAGCCGACTTTTCCTGGTGGAGAAGTTTACGGGGGACTGGAGACTGGTGATAGATCTCTCTCTCCCCTGAACCGATTCGTTCACCAAACTTGGTTCACAATGGAAACAGCATGCTCAGTACTCGCTTCCATCAGGGAGAACGATTTCCTGCTTTCAATGGACCTGAATGATGCATATTTTCAAATACCCATCCATCAGTCCTCCAGGAAGTACCTCCGCTTTATCCTCGATGGGACGGTGTACCAATTCAGGGCACTGTTTCGGTTTTTCAATGGCCCCACAGGTGTTCACGCGAGTGTTGTTCACTGGTGTCGGCTTGGTCCCACTTGGTCGGGATATGTCTGATCAGGTATCTCGACGATTGGCTGGTCATGGCGAGCTCCCGCTCGCAGTTGCTACAGGACAGAGATCGACTCCTTGACTTATGCCACGATCTGGGGATCGTGGTAAATGTCGAGAAGTCAGATCTCGAATCCAAGCATAGGATAAAGTACCTGGGCATGCTGATCGATACGGTAGCAGCACGAGTCTTCCCCCCCAGACTTGCGGAACAGCAGGTTCAGGGAGGCAGCCAGACGATTCCTATCACGACAGGAACAGTCAGCCCAGCAATGGCAAGTCGTGATCGGTCACCTGTCGTCACTAGAGAAGTTAGTCCCTCACGGGCATCTTCACCTGCGGTCTCTCCAGTGGAGACTTAAGGAGTGTTGGTCACAGGAACGGGGTCCACAATTCTTCCTGGTTCCTCTCACAGAGGAAGTAAGGGAGGACCTGGCCTGGTGGCTAGATGACAGGAACCTCTTGATAGGTATGCCCCTGCACACTCCCCCTCTGGAGATGCTGCTGTTCTCAGACGCATCGACCGAGGGTTGGGGCGCGCACCTGGAAGAGTTGCTGGTTGCAGGAGTGTGGAACCATCGCGACAGGCACTTTCACATCAACTTCCTGGAACTCAAGGCTGCGTTCCTCGCACTCCAAGAGTTAAGGGAACGACTGATAGAACACTCAGTGGTGTTGATGAGCAACAGCACCACGGTAATGGCATACGTCAACAAACAGGGGGGCCTAGTGTCCCTCCTGTTGCACCAGTTGACGATGCAGGTGCACGTGTGAGCCGTAGCTCACTCAGTAGAGCTGTCAGCCAGATACATTCCAGGCAAGAGGAACGTAGTGGCAGACAAGTTCAGCCGCCAGAATCAGGTGATTGGGACTGAATGGTCTCTACACCCAGACTTGGTTGAAAGGCTCTTCGACCTATGGGGGCATCCAGTAGTGGATCTATTTTGCCACCCAGCGCACCAGAAAACTTCAGGTTTTCTTCTCAGTTGTGCCGGACCCATGGGCAGCTGCAGAGGACGCGTTCCAACATCCATGCGACAACCTTATAGTTTACACCTTTCCCCCGTTCTGCCTGATTCGCAAGGTGATCAGCAGGGTGCTGATCACCAGCAAACTTCGGAGGATTCTGGTGGCACCCACCATTTGATATCTGTACCTGCTGGCTCTTCTCTTGGAGGCACCACGAGAGATTCCCCCATGGTACAACCTGCTGTGCCAACCGCATGTAGAACGGTAATACCAGGCAGTTCATTCCCTGTGTCTTCACGGCTGGCGGTTATCCACCATCTCTTGCGAGCAAGAGGCTTTTCTCTACGAGCAGCAACAGAGATGGCTGGTTACCTCAGACAGTCCTCTGCAGCAGTATACCAGGCAAAGTGGTCCATCTTCTGTGTTTGGTGTCGTAGACAGGGTCTCTCTCCGCTCAGAGCCACTCTTCAGCAGGTAGCGGATTTCCTCGTCTTTCTTCGCTGAGAGAAGCTCCTCTCCATCTATGCAGTTAAAGGCTACAGAGCTGCCCTGGATTTAGTCCTTAAACTGTGAGGAGTCTATATTTCCACCTCCATGGAAATGTCACTCCTAATGGGGAGCTTCGAGAAATCTTGCCCACCCAGGGACCTCGGGCCCTCAGTATGGGATGTGACTCTTGTCCTTATGAGCTTGACTTGCAGAACCTACAAGCCACTACAATAGTTGTCATAGAAGGATCTGACCCTCAAGACCGTCTTTCTGCTGGCCCTGGCATCGGCAAAGAGAGTGGTAGAACTCTACGGTCTTTCCTTCGATGTTAAACACTCGAGGGGATGGGGATCAGTTATGCTCAATTTTGTCCCGGATTTCGTAGCGAACACTCGGAACCCTTCGGTCTCTGACGCCAGGTTCAAGTCCTTTACGGTCCCCTCCGTGGAATACTTCACTGATAATGATGCGGATGAGATGCTGCTTTGTCCTATGAGGGTGCTACAGTGCTATCTGAAGAAAACTCGACACCTCAGGCCCGAGTGTCGATGCCTCTTCGTTAGCACCGGGGTGACCAAGAAAGAAGTCTCCAAGAGCACTGTTTCTTTCTGGCTTTGTGAGGTAATCCGGAAGGCGTACGACTCCGACAGGATTGCGGACACCAGTACCCTTCGTCCAAGAGCCCACGAAGTCAGGGGCATTGGTCCAACCCTTGCATTCTGTAAGAACTTGTCCGGGGCACAGGAACTGAAGGCAGGGGTTTGGGCCAACCAGACCACCTTCACCTCCTTCTACCTTTGGGATATTGCCCACAGGTCCTTGGACACATTTTCCTTGGGACCCATGGTGGCTGCTTAACAAGTTGTGTAGCTTACCCAGCTCCTTTACAGGACAAGGTAGCATCTCATCCTTGTGAGACTGCATGAATGGAGAGTGAATGAGTGTGAGACTGGCTTCTCTTCCTCCTCTTTTTTTCCCTCTCCCTGCGGGCAGATGGTAGCAGTCGTCACCACGCTGGACAGGACGGCGATGCAGGTAAGCTATGTAACCAAGCTCCATTCCCTTTCATTAGGGATAGAAGCGTTTATCCATCCCCTCCCTATCAAGGGGGGAACTCGACACCAGTGAGAGACAAACCCAATACTTTTTATTTGTCTCTTACATAGGACCTAGTTTTTGCTTACTATTCATCAGAGGTATGCTTGCCTGCCTCTTATGAATTGGTCCAGAGGTTTGACCACTGATCTATCAGTGTGCACTCCAATCAGTTGGATAGAGGCTAGATTCCCTCCCTTTGCTCTTACGACCAGGGAGGGAACCCAGGTTGGGCGAACACCAGTCTGTTCATAAGACTCAGATTCCACCCACCAATAAATGAGTCTTCCTTATGTAAAGGACCGGGGGTGTGTGTTACGTGTCAGAACAAATCACTATTTTTGGAAGTGAATTGTATTTTTCCTAACTATACAAACCCGAGGTCCTTTACACAGTCCCACCTCATGCCACCCCTCACTCTGTTCCTGGGCCTAAAGCAAAGTGATACCTTTACCTCCAGTCGGGCGGGACTCCCGACCATCAGACAAGCAGTTACTGCCGAACTATCGTGTTAGTAAATCTTATGACCAATCCAGCTGGCGCCGAATAGTAATTCCTTATGTAAAGGACCTCAGGTTTGTATAGTTAGGAAAAATACAATTTACTTCTAAATATTGTGATTTTGTTAAAACCAATTAAAAAAACCAGTTATAAAAATTTTTAGTTTGGTCTTTGTGAGTTTTAACTAACAAAATAGGCAGTTTTAAGCATTTTTATAGGGTTTCAACTTTTCACGGGTTCTAGCTTTTTGGGGAACACTGTATAGGCATAATGACTAGCTCACACTCATCTACAACTTGATATGAAAATTTGATGATAGAATTTGTTTTCTCAAATCATGCATGTTGTGACTGTGTGAATTTCAAATGATTTTGTTTCAGGAGCTCAGGATATAAAATATTGAAGCACTTGTATATGATGAAGGTGTCAGATGTATTGAGAATTATGTTACACTAAAAGTAAGAAGCAAATTTATCTCTGTTTTCAGAACTTCAATATTCTTATGTTTGATCTGTTAGAGACACTTGAACTAAAAAGCACACATTATATTCCGACTTGTTCAGAATAAACATAGCATTGCAAATCATTACATGATCGTATAGCCTAAACGATTTGAAATGTACTAACCAAATCCTATCCAGAGTTTTATGCTACAACACCAAGATTACTTTAACTATATTATTCTAACTCACAGTC
Source organism: Macrobrachium nipponense (assembly GCF_015104395.2). Lineage (NCBI taxonomy): Eukaryota > Metazoa > Arthropoda > Malacostraca > Decapoda > Palaemonidae > Macrobrachium > Macrobrachium nipponense. Next base: position 27,189,169 of record NC_061108.1, on the reverse strand, counting down.
AAAACCATATGGTGTTGTGTTTATTATCCAAAAAATAGATAGTACAATCTTATATTATTTCACTTGACATAGTCAGTATCCTTAGCCTGAATTGTTATTGAGATTGGCATGAGCACAATCTTCACTTCGTAAACCACATTTAAAGAACACTCCAAGAAATTCTCCTTATCCTACAGTGTGCATACAGCATACCTTACCAAAGGAAATCTCCCTAAAATGGCTTTAAAGGAAAGGGAATACTTAAGTGAATCTGAAGGTACCAACAACTATGGCTGAATCTTCTGAGTCATTCCCAAGTACAACTACACTGCGTCAAACTGTGACAAGACTGACTGACTGACCGTCATTGACCAACAGCAAACGTTTGACTAACAACTGAACCAACAAACAACTGACGACCAATACTTGAGCATTATTGCATATATACTTACAATCTAACACACTAAACAACCAAACAACACTTTTCACAGCTAAAAACATAGAACAAAACATAATATCTTTCTTCCACATATATACTACACACTTTCACTTTTAAGTAAATAAAGAGAAAACACAAAACTACATCACAACTTGCAGAAAGTACACTCTCTCTTGTTGAAGTTTCATCACATTAAACCATAAAACCCAAATAACAAAATGAAAAATTGATTACATGCTAGGTTAGTGAGTTGACATAACTTCATTGTTAATATACTAAGCACCTGTTTTATCTGTTTCAGATGCCAAATATATTGCTCATTAAAGACAAATAAAGTCCAGTCCACAAGGAAGGACTTAGAAATGCACTGGAATTTTCAGTTCCATCAGCTGCATTGTGCTATCTTTACATTCCCTCCCTATTATCTCTTCTTGCCCAGCTGTCCAACTACAGTGGTACCTCGAGATACGAAAGGCTCAACTTACGAAAAACTCAAGATACGAAAGCTGACACGAAAAATTTTAGTGCTCTACATACGAAAAGTTTTCAAGATACGAAAGGTTTCTGAAAGTCCGAGATTTGCCCGATAACAATTTTGAAACTCGCGCCGCCATCTTAGTTCTAGTAGACTCTCCACCATCCTCCTGCTCTCCCATTGGTTCCTGATGCTAGCCAAGCCAGGAGATCCTTCTCTCCTATTGGACAGCATCCCTCCCATCATGCATCTTACTTGGTGGCGTGCCTTCACTCGGCCACTTCGCACCCGAAGCTTTATCCTACGCATGCGGCATTTGTTCGGTCCATCGATTTCGTTTAGTATCGTAAGTTCGTTAGTGATTTCGTTGTGCTACTTTATCGTGTTGTGAGAACCTAATTAGTATACGTACTACATACGTAACTTAATTATGTACAGTACATATTAGTCATGGGTCCCAAGAAAGTTGCTGAAGTTCACAGAAAGAAGAGAATGCTTTCTATGGAGACCAAAATGGAGATAATAAAAAAGTATGAAGCTGGCTTGCGGTTGAGTGTGATCGCTAAGGAATACGGCTGAAATCCGTCAACAATAGGCACCATCCTTAAAGCAGAAGGAAGCCATCAAAGCAGCTACACCTTCCAAGGGCGTGACTATTTTGTCCAACAAGAGGAGCCATGTGCATAATGAAATGGAAAGGCTGCTTCTTGTATGGATCGAGGACAAAGAAATCGATGGCGATACGATAACCGAGAGGGCAATCGGCCAGAAGGCCAGCGCTATTTTCGGCGATTTGATTGCCCAAGCCGAAGACGACGTCGGAGAGGGGACATCAACGGCAACCCCAGAGTTCAAGGCTTCTCATGGGTGGTTCGAAAAATTCCGTAAACGGACTGGCATCCATTCATTGGTGAAGAAATTGAAATTATGTAAAGTATAAAAAAGTAAAAAGAAATGTAAAAATAAAAAAAAGACAAAATAAATTTTATTTTAAGTTTTTTGTAAAGTTAAGCGTTACAGTTTTGTTAATGTGTTTTGTAAAGTTTAGTTTGTTTTTCTGACATTTTTTTATGTGTTTCGTAAAGTTAAGTGTACGTATCTGCCGTTTGTCCTCCTCCTCCTCTGCCGCCACTTTCGGAGATAGCCTCACTCGAAAGGTAAGCTTCCACATTTTACGTTACAGTAATAATATTTCTTGTACACTAATATACACTTTATTTACAGGTTTTGCATTTTTATTATTAAGTTACATATTGAATGGTCCAAATTGTTGTAGTATTTCATTGTTTATAGGTCAATTTAGCTTTATTATGAAATTTACTGGGGTGTTTTTGGAGGGCTTGGAATGGATTAGCCATTTTACATGTAAAAGGTGGTCCAAGATACGAAAACCTCATAATACGAAAGGCGCCTTGGAACGATTAATTTCGTATCTCGAGGTACTACTGTACTTTGAGAAATTTGCTTTGTACTGATAACCTCTCAGTATGCAAATCTCTTAGATACTCATTACTGAAGTCTTATAAATTTGATTCAAAGGTGAGATTCGTCATGATAATAATTATTTATCACAGTAATTATTTAACAGAGTTCATTGTGTGTCACTTATTTACTAACTCATAATGAAAATACTGTTTGGTAAAAGATGTCTTTTCTATAATTTCAGGTCATCAAATGCTTAGAGTTAGGAGTTCTAAGTCGCTGTGCTGGACCACTGTGTGTTAGTGCTCTTACTCTGTGTGTGCTAGAGATGAGAGATTCTATGATCAAGCTGCTGCGGGAGGTTATGTTGAATCTTTCCAAAATTACTGCAACTGTCCAAAATGCTCAACCTATTTTAGAGTTTTTGTCCAGTAAGTTTAAAAAAAAAATTTCTAATGAGAGTTAAATATTGTATTTGTTCCGATACGTATACAAACCCTCGGTCCTTTAACAGTAGGAAGGTACTTAGCAGCAGCTGGACTGGTTGTAAGCTTCGAACAAGGGGGTTCGGTAATTAACTACTTGTGTGGCAGTTGGCGGTCAGCTCGACTGCGAGGAGAGGAGTCACTTTGCTTTCGGCCGCGCTGGTGGATAGACGTGTTGCTCACCTCTCTGCCCGCTGTATATGTCATATGCTTGGTTTTCTTCATATCATGAAGATTTTTTCTCTTTCTCTTACTAGTGTGCATGTGCAAAGTTAACGTAAGTACAGTGTTTTTTTGTATTATTCATACTATCGTGAATTGTGATTTATTATGGATTTCCGAGAGCCAGAGAGATCTCCTGGCCCCCCTGTCAGTCGCAGATTCTGCCCTGGTGTGGAGGGCCGTAAGTGTGGGGTCTTTCGGTCCTCTGTCGAGGTAGATCATCATGAATTATGCACTCGGTGCTGAAGGTGAGAATGCTCTCGCACCGAACCATGTGATGTGTGTATTGTTTGGTCGGAGGAGCAGTGTTAGTGCTATGGAGGGAGGAAGAAGCCGTGTAAGCCGGCCAGGGAGTCATCGAAGGGATCTCCTGTTACTCCTTTGGTTACGGACACGTCTTCTTTCTTAGCTCCATCTCAGTTCCCTCGTATGGTTCCTTTCCCTTCGGGGGGGATTTCTCGCTCCTTCTCTCTCGATGAGTCGAATGTAGAGGAGGGGGCTAGGTATCCCGACGTGCAGTTGTATTCGGGGTCATCCGTTTGCTCGGGGGTGGGAACTGGCCCACTCCAAGCGAAGGGGAAACCTCTCCCCCCCTTACTAACCTGACTACCCTTTCTTCCTCAGATTTGCCTGCCACGGGGGACGATCTCGGCCGGGTCTGGTACTCGATGGGGCTCCAGGGGACACAGTGTGTTCAAGGGTATCCACGCCTGGCTACGCTGCTCCGCCACTCCGCCTCACCTGGCCTACACCCAGCACGTTGCCATGGTGACCCCGACAGCTGCTGTTCAGGCACCACTGCCGTATGTTAAGAGGTTCACTGTGACGCCACCGCCTGGTTTTGCCACTCTTGCTACTGCCCCTGACTGCCGGTGTCCCAAGAGCTCGCCGTTAGACCTGCCTGCACTACAGAGGATGCCGCTGGTTCCTGCCCCGCCTCCTGTTCCTGTGATCGCTGCCGCTCCAGTACCAGTTCTTGCCGCTGTTGTTCCTGCCCGTGGTGTTGCTGCACCCACCCCATGTCCTTCCGGACAGGTGTAGCCAGGCCCTGTTGCTTCGGCAACTGCCCCGGCTCCGTTTTCATCTCCGCAGGACGCGGTCACTCCCGAGATCCAGAGGTCATTCGCTGAGGTTATTGCGCTGATTCGTCAGCACAACGACCTCGGGGAAGTATCGCCGCTCCCACTTTCCAAGCCTACATCGGGTTTGGAGTCGTTCTGGGGCCCAAAAAGGAACCCAGGGCGACGATGGGTCTACCGCGATCAGCCTTGGCCGACAGTGTGCTGAGCCAGGGGGACGCTCTCGTCTCTGGACAGGAGGGTTCGCTTCGGTCCGGCAGGTCGTCCAAGCTCCTTCCCCCACTTCTACCACGACAGAGGCATTTTTACGTGCCATCAGAGGACCCTCTTCCACCCAAACAGGTTAACCCGGAGCTAGCTAGGCTAACTCCGGGGGTGTCTCTGCAACAGCTCCTGTCGGAGAACCTCTGGTTCTTGCAGAGGCACTTGCTTTGGAATCTACCACCATGGCAGCATTCCAAGCAGTCTCCTGGATAGACCTGTGGTCCCTCACAGTGTCTAAAGCCACGGCCTCCTCCGGAGACATCACTCCTGAAGGAGACCCGTCTTTCGTGAGTCTGTGCCAGTCTGGAGGTAGGGCTATCTCCTACCTGGCCCACCAGACGGCTAACCTGTGGGCCAACCTGGTTCTGAGACGTAGGGACGCTGTCCTCACTTGAGTAACCAGGGCGGCTGGGTGAGAGGCGGCCTTGGGTCTTTGGAACGGACCGGTGCGGAGTTCCTCCTCTCTCTTCCCCAGAGAGATGGTAGACGCTGCGGTGGAACAACAGCGCACTGATGAAAGTGACCATTTAGTCCACCAGGCAGTCTTGAAGGTGGCTGGGCAACCTTGAACGACTGAGGCTAAGCCCAAGAGTTTAGCTAGCGCTTCCTCTGCGGCTAAGACAATTGCTTTGTCGAAACCGAGAGGAAATACTCTGCCTTCGTCGAATGTAAGGAGCAAATGCAACCAGCCTTTTCCCCCTCACCTGCTGCCGTAAGTGGGCGGGTGCCTGGAGAGCCATTGGGCAACGTGGCAGCGCTATACGAAGCAGAGACCTGGATAGTGAACGTCCTTCGGGAGGGATATTTACTACCCTTTGAGTCTCGGCCACCCCTCATCTCCAACCCGGTCCATCTACAGACGTACGTTCCTGGTTTGGCCAAGGACGTGGCGCTTTGGCAGGAAGTAGAAGCCATGCTGAGCAAACTAGTTGTGGAGATTGTAAGGGATCAGTCGCCGGACTTCTACAGTCAACTTTTCCTGGTGGAAAAGTCCTGGGGGGCTGGCGCCCATTGATAGATCTCTCTCTCTTGAACCGATTTGTACGCCACTCGGTTCACGATGGAAACAGCACGGTCAGTGCTCGATTCCATTAGGGAGAATGACTTCAATGCTTTCTGTGGATCTGAAGGACACATATTTCCAGATACCCATCCATCAATCCTCCAGGAAGTACCTCTGCTTCATCCTTGACGGGACGGTGTACCAGTTCAGGGCACTTTGTTTTGGTCTCTCTACCGCCCCACAGGTGTTCACGCGAGTGTTCACGCTGGTGAACACTCGCGTAGGGTTAGTCCTGGTGAGCTCCCGCTCGCAGTTGCTGCAGAACAGAGATCGACTCCTCGAATTCTGCCACGATCTAGGGATTGTAGTGAATTACAAGAAGTCAGATCTCGAGCCCAAGCAGAGGATGAAGTACCTGGGCATGCTGATCGATACGGTAGCAGGGAGAGTCTTCCCCGCAGACTCGCGGATCAGCAGGTTCAGGGAGGCAGCAGGACGGTTCCTGTCCCTACAGGAGCAGCCAGCTCAGCAGTGGCAGGTCGTGATTGGTCACCTGTCGTCTCTGGAGAAATTAGTCCCTCACAGGCATCTTCACCTGCGGTCTCTTCAATGGAGACTAAAGGAGTGTTAGTCATAGACAAGAGACCCACCTTTCTTTCCCATGTCTCATGGAGGAGGTGAGGCAGGACCTAGCCTGGTGGCTGGACGACGGGAACCTCGTAAGAGGAGTGCCTCTTTGCACCTCCCCCCCGGAGATGTTGCTGTTTTCAGACGCATCAACCGAGGGATGGGGCAGACACCTGGAGGAGTTGCTGGCTGTGGGTGTGTGGAATCATCATGACAAGCTCCTTCACATCAACGTCCTGGAGTTCAAGGCAGCATTTCTTGCTGTCCAAGAGTTTCAAGATTGTCTGGTGACACACTCAGTGGTGTTGATGAGCGACACCACCACTATAGTGGCATACGTCAACAAACGGGGGGCCTAGTGTCCTAGTGTCCTTCCCGTTGCATCAGTTGATGTTGCAGGTGCACGAATGGGCCATGGCACACTCTGTAGAGCTGTCAGCCCGCTACATTCCAGGCAAGAGGAATGTGGTAGCAGACAAGCTCAGCCGTTAGGATCAGGTGATAGGAACCGAGTGGTGTCTCTACCCAGACATGGCGGAAAGGCTCTTCAACCTGTGGGGGCGTCCAGCCGTAGATCTGTTCGCCACCCGGCACAACAGAAAACTCTAGGATTTCTACTCAGTTGTACCGGATCCATGGGCAGCTGCAGAGGACGCTCTTCAACACCCGTGGGACAACCTCTTCGTGTATGCCTTTCCCTCGTTCTGTCTGACTTGCAAGGTGATCAGCAGGGTGCTGGTCACCCCGAATCTTCGGATGATTCTGGTGGCACCCAAATGGCCTCGGGCCTTTTGGTACCCAGACTTGCTGGCTCTGCTCGCCGAAGCACCGAGAGAGATACCCCCTCTGGCACAGCCTCCTGTCCCAGCCACACGTAGAACGGTACCACCGGTCGGTTTGGTCCCTGTCTCTTCACAGCTGGCTGTTATCCACCATCTCTTGCGAGCAAGAGGCTGTTCTTGCCGAGCAGCAACAGAGATGGCTGGGTACCTCAGACAGTCCTCTGCAGCTGTATACCAGGGAAAGTGGTCTGTCTTCTATGGTTGGTGTTGTGGACGGGGTCTCTCACCTCTCAGAGCCACTCTTCAGCATGTAGCGGATTTTCTCGTTTTCCTTCGCCGAGAGAAGCTCCTCTCCGTCTCCGCAGTTAAAGGATACAGAGCCGCCCTGGCCCTAGTCCTTAAACTGCGAGGAGTGGATATCTCCTCCTTCGAGATCTCCCTCCTTATGAAGAGCTTTGAGAGGTCTTGCCCACCCAGGGAACTCAGGCCCCTGGGGTGGGATGTGACTCTCGTCTTTAGGAGTTTGACTCGAAGACCCTTCGAGCCACTCCGAGAGTAGTTAGACAGGGATCTGACCCTCAAGACCCTCTTCCTGCTGGCCCTGGCATAGGCAAAGAGAGTAGGGGAACTTCATGGTCTTTCCTTTGACGTTAAGCATTCCAGGGGATGGGGATCCATGACGTTCGATTTCGTCCCGAACTTCGTAGCGAAGACTCAGAATGCTTCGGGTGACGACCAATTCGAATCTTCACGATCCCCTCCCTGAAGGACTTCACTAATAATGATGCAGATGAGATGCTGCTTTGTCCTGTGAGGGTGCTACGGCACTATCTGAAGAGAACTCGACACCTCAGGCCTGATTGTCAACGCCTCTTCGTCAGCACCGGGGTTACCAAGAAAGAGGTTTCCAAGAACACACCTTCTTTCTGGCTGCGTGAGGTGATCAGGAGGGCGTATGATGCGGATGATCGTGACGATACCCGTACCCTTCGTCTGAGAGCTCACGAAGTCAGAGGTATTGGTCCAACCCTTGTGTTCCGCAAGAACTTCTCCTTGGCGCAGGTTCTGAAGGTAGGGGTTTTCAGCCAACCAAATCACCTTACTTCCTTCTACCTTCGGGATATTACCCACTGGTCCTTGGACACCTTTTCCTTGGGACCCGTGGTGGCTGCTCAACAAGTTGTGTAGCTTGCCCAGCACCCAAGCAGACAGAACAGCATCGCATCCTTGTGTGACTGCATGAATGGACAAGTGAAATTGTGTGACTGGCTTCTCCTACTCCTTCTTTCTTCCTCCTCTAACTGTGGGCAGAGGGCTGCGATCATCACTACGCTGAACAGGAAGCAGATACAGGTAAGCTACACGACCGAGCTCCATCCTATTCCATTCAGTAGGGATAGGAGTGTTTATCCACAACTTCCCTACAAGGGGGGGAGTGGAAGCCAACAAGTGACAAACCCATGACTTCATCTTGGCTCTTGAAGGAGGAACTAGTTCTTGTTTATTTGCTATTTATAAGAGGTCGTATATCTCCCTCTTATAAATTTGGTCCAGAGGTCTGGCCACTGATCCTGCACCTGCGGTGCACACCCCGACTAGCTGGGCAGAGGCTAGGATCCCTCCCTTTGCTCTTACAACCAGGGAGGGAACCAAGGTCGGACGAACACCAGTCTGTTCATAAGACTCAGATTCCACCCACCAATAAGTGAGTCTTCCTATTGTTAAAGGACTGAGGGTTTGTATACGTATTGGAACAAATAACAATTTGTCAAAAATTGTATTTTTCCTAACTATACAAACCTGAGGTCCTTTACACATAGTCCCACCTCATGCCACCCCTCACTCTGCATTTTCTGGGCCTAAAGCAAAGTGGCTCCTCTCCTCACAGTCGAGCTGACCGCCAACTGCCGGACAAGTAGTTAACTACTGAACCCCCTTGTTCGAAGCTTACGACCGGTTCAGCTGCCGCTAAGTACCTTCCTATTGTTAAAGGACCTCAGGTTTGTATAGTTAGGAAAAATACAATTTTCGACATTGTTATATTGCTTGGCAGTGATAGGAAATAAATACAAGAGTTAATTCCACCACTGATTTCAGCAGTAAAATTGAGTTTTTGTGACTGTATAGATGAATTATTGTTGTATTTGAAGACTTCAGTGTAAAATCTGGATATGTTCTTAATAAAAATCTGAATATGTTCATAATAATCTAATTGGAAGAAGGAATTTTGTACTTGAAATAGTTATCTTGCTTAGTTGAGTTTATTATGAAATTCTATACAGTTTTGCTGTATGCATTAGGATGGTTGAACAAATTATCTTGCCAGCATTTTATGAAATTAGTATTTGTCTATTTGATGCCAAAATATTTTTTTGCAGCTTTACTCCACTTACCAAAGGTGTATGCTAGCTTTGTGTCAGACCAGTACATGTCTATCTTTGCTATTGCCATTCCCTACACAAACCCATTCAAGTTTAACCATTACATTGTATCGCTGGCATACCATGTGATTGCCATGTGGTTTTTGAAGTGTCGCCTGCCTTTCAGAAGACACTTTGTTCCTTTCATTTCTAAGGTAAGTAAGGAGCTTTGTTTATTATTCACATGAAGTGAGATATGGAAATATTTGTAATTTTTGTAAACAAAAACAGCATGTGTTTGAAATTTTTAACTATTTTAAGGCTGGTTTACTTATTTAGAATTTTAATTATGTACTGGGTCTTGGTATGTTTGTGCAGTATATTTATTTGTTTTTTTTTATTTTTGTACTTATCAGAATCTGAATATGATACTAGCCAATGAGGAGGCAGCAACTAGGAGGCGTAGTGCAAGTGCTAGTGAACAGGTAAATAAAGAATTTTAGAGTATAATTTCAACAGTTATTTGACCATTAACACTTCAGCCATATTGAATGAAATGCTTATCATATAGTACATGATTATTCACATAGCCTTATTTAACATTTAATTTATTACCTAAATATATTACTCATTAAAGTACATAGCCTTATTGAACCTTTAATTTATTGCATAAATATATTACTCATTAAAGTACATATATACTGTACAGTGTCTCCTTACGTTGAAAGTTCATCAACATGAATATTACCCACGTAAAAGTGAATTAGGTAAAAAAATATACTCCCAGTTTATTTATGCACATGCTGGTAGGTGTATGCGGTATAGTTACATATAGGCAAGTTGAATATTTGTAGTAATTCTACTCAATGTTTTTTCTTTATTCCAAAGAGAGAAAGAGGTGATTTTTACTATTATTATGCAATAGTTTTATGGGACATCAGTCAGATTGCTAACCCTTCATAGGGTTCTGGAGGAGTTTAAAAATAAGAATAAGGTAACGATGTTAAACAGGTAAGGTAGATGTAACTGAGGCTGAAAGGATGCTGCAGATACCACAGATAACCTTTAGTATTGTCTAGTACATACCCGTGTAGGATGGATTTAGTAAGGGGGAGAGACACATATATACTAGATGTAAAGTGATGTTTTGTTTGGCTCAAATATCAAGCCCAGTCTTTTTGCCTAACTGATGTGCAATATGTATATTCATCCGTGATAATGTGTGTAGTTTTGTCTCGTCTGAATTCCATAATGTACAATTGGTTCTCTTTATATCATTGTGGATCATTATTTATCACTTACCTGTATGTTTGTTTGACTAGCAATATGAGAATCAGGAATCTGAACCAGTAATGTGGTTAGGCCACCCATTAGTAATAATGTTGTGTACTCTTCTATTTGTCTATTCAGTTAAAAAAAATACAATTTTGTGTAGCATCCAGTGAAGCTTTTCTTCTTTTCATTAGATAACTTGAGAATTTTAATTTTATATGTATTCTGCTGATTCAAGAATCCTTAGCACAACATAAATCATCAGTTTTTAATTTTTCTGAAGGTTGTGGTGTTGGTTGTGCTAAGGGGTATTAACAGAATTTGTGGTTTTGCACAGAGTTATTAATATTGAATAAATGAAAAATAAATCCCTCAAGATTTCAAATATTTTATTGGGAGGAGTGTTTATTGTAAACATTTATAATTTCTCCTGTGGTAATTCATAATTAGTGGGAAGAATATTAAAAGATGTCTTGATAAACCTTAAACCACATTAGCAAAGATTCTCTCTCACACACAAATACACACACCCAGTTCTCGGGTGTGTAAAGTAATCAAGGTAAAAAATGGAATGTTTAAGATTTTATTTTATTTTTAAAATCAGCAATTATATTTTCCTTTATTACAAAGCAGGGCAAATGTTTCCATTTCAAGCATTTGTTTTGATTAGTTATAAAATAAACACTAAATATATTCTTGGGTATAGCTGCTTTCCATATTAGTTCTTGAGAAATATTTCCTTTCCCCAAAGAAGTCACCAATTAAGATGGTAATTTTGAACCGTCACCTAATCATTCAGACAAGTGTATTTTAAATCACACACTAATAGTGTTGCTATACTCCATACACAATGGTGCGAGCTTTGGGACATCTTATAGTCTTAAATGGTTAATAGAAAAAAAATTTGTTAAAAGTAAAATATTTTTTAAGTGCAATAGAATAGGTAAGTGATACTAGTTTCAAAGAATTTTAATCCAGCAGGTTAATTTTATGTGCTTTCAAAGGAAGTAATTTTTTTGTCACTAAAAATTTACAGGCTATACTCCTTGCCAGAGCAAGAATGACTCGGTCAATGTCATTTTCCCACAAACGGCTTGAGGAAATGGTAAAGAAAGAAAGGCATATTCTCTCCATAGTTGTGCACTGTATTGGTTGATTTGTGAATTATATCTATTGGTATTAAAGTTCCTGAGTTAATGATCATAATGTTTGCATTCATCAGATTCATTTTATTCTGGAAATAGATTGAATTGTATTCTGTAATGTTACATACAATTCAGTCAAGTTACTAGAAGTTTTGTATCACAAAGCATATAAATAATTTTTTTACCCAAATATCTCTCTCTCTCTCTCTCTCTCTCTCTCTCTCTCTCTCTCTCTCTCTCTCTCTCTCTCTCTCTCTCTCTCTCTCTACTTATTACAAGTCATTTATCTAGAACTGAATGTTGCAAATTTCATTAACTTTATTTTCTGGATGAGGGAACTTCTTTGTTCCTTAAATTAATTTTGGAAGTAAATCACATTTTACGTTATTTGTCTGTGATACAACCATGATCATCCTGCTGAAAGTCACTTTTGGTTCCTTCAGTCTATCAGCAGGATAATATTAAAATGTCTTTCTTTTTTATCTGTCCATTTTAGCAGCTTCATAGTTTAAGGTCTTACACTCCCTGGCTGTGACTCATTCATGCAAGACATAAGGATTAACAAAGATTTGACTTAAGCACTAACTATTTTCTTGAAGTTTATTTTGAATGATGATTAGCTGCAGTATTTCTTGATGGCTAAAATTACAGATACAGGAGGAGATTGTCAGTAACCTTAACTTGTAAGTCACTTAGCTAGTCTGGGAATAATTACAAGGATTACTGTGGAAGAGGGAATGGAGAAGGAAGAATATGCTCCAATGAACTCTAGATGAAAAGAAAATTACCATTGGATATCGGGACATTATAGGAAACAATGTTCTAAAAAACTTAATGTATGATTTCTACGGGGCTAAGGTATACATATAGTGATTACTATCACATGTCTCATATAGGTTCTTACCTTGTATCCCCACACTGAAGCAATACTTGAAGTTTCATTGCAGCATAACTGCCCCACCTTAAACTGGCAATCTTAGGAGAGTAGACATTATTTGTAGGATAGTAGGCATGCCTGTGGTCTTTGCAAACTACATTACATACAATAATTGTTATCAGTTTATACAGCCAAACCCAGTAGTGATAGAGATCAGTGCAGTAACATTAAATGGTGAGATATGATTGAGAATTGCCCAAAAGACTGTGTGAGAAATACAGTTGCAAGTTAGGAAACAGGTTCATTTACTGATAACAGATTCTTCCAAAGTAAAAAAGAAAAAAAAAAAGAAACTGAATATTTTAGTAATCAGATATTAAGGTTTTTTACTTGGCAGAGGAATGCGTTGTAATGAGAATTATTTCAAGCTAAGCATTGCTACTTTACTGGAATTTACTCAATCATATTTTTAGGAATAATAAAAAATATTCTGCATAATTATTTTATAGACTGGTAACTACTTCTGTAGATGGAATTGCCTTGTACAGTATGAGATAGTGAATTAAGTACCTGTCATTACCTGTTTTAGGAAGAATTTAGAAAAGAAACGAGACAGGTTGAGCTGGACATCATTTGTATGCAGAAATAGTGACCATAAATGTCATTATTTGCAGAAATATGCTTGCACTGTACAGTATGCTGATAAATGTAGGTATAATATCAATAAAAGTACTAAACAATATTTTACCCAGTTAAAATAAGGCAGTTAACAAGGATAAAATACACTTGTAGTAGACTTTCCCTAACAAAGTACTCCATATCAAGAAAGTGAGGTAATACAATAAAAATTACATTGTTAGTTTGTTTTAATAGGAAAATGTGATTAGTACTTGAAATTAAATTTATGCACATTGACTCAGGAATTTTAATTGGTGCTTGTATGAGAATGGGTTTAAGTGACACTTAGACTTCCTTCTAGTCCTGATTTATCTGGATTGGTATTTTAGAAACAGAAATATTTTTTTAAAGTATGATACTTCTATTATTATTATTCAGTAAATATGTATTGTCCATTATCATTCATTCATATAAAGCCTTTTTGATGTTTGGTTTTACATTATACTTGTTTTGAACTTAACTGCCAGCTACTACTCTTAAATGGTGCATATCGGGTAATATTCACTTTTTTTTTCTTCCTATGAAGCATTTTCAGGCCTGTTTGACCAGCTGTTCTCATGATATATGAATACTTTTATCTTGATTTTGATGAGTATAAGTTCAAGATTTCAGCAAAGGATGCCTCAAAATAACTGTTTTGAAGGCATAGGTTGTTTATAATTTAGGAACTGTAATCACATCTTGAGTAAGATGTAGAAAACTGATGTTTTGCTGAGCGTTGGTTGTCCTAAGGATGATGTGTAGCATTTAGATCCAGAAATGTAAGCGGAAGAAATCTTTTAAAACAGGATAGAACTTGAGATCTGAAATCTCGGTTGTCTGTCAGCCTGACATAGGAGCACCTGAAGAAATTAGCATCTGGGGAATAGGACCCTGGCATGCAGGCTACTCACAGGTACACGTTCTCTCATTGTTGCTTACCAAGTGAAGATATGAGGCTCAGCCCATTTATGCATTGAAGAATACTTCCCTTTCTTTGCCCTTGAAATATTTAAAATTGCTTTTTAATTTGGTGAAGTATGATTTTACTTCAGTTCAGGATTCTGAGCTATTTGGCAAGATTAAATCATGTGCATTCTGTGTTTTAAAGTTTTTGAAGGTTGCTACTATTTCAGTTGTCACTTGTGTCTTGGACTTAGGTTAGCATAGCTCCTTTTGGGTAGCAGTGCCAGATGTGTTACAACTGTATTGCCCCTGGGCCTCTAACTTTTTCATACCTTCTTTCTTGTGTGCTAGTTGGGAAGCTTACTTCTATTTTATATAACATAATAGTTTTGTAAAAGTAACTTACCCAATAGTTACATAGCTAAGAGCTTCCTACCTACGGCAGCTTAATATTTGCAAATTCGCTGCAGTGCTAGTTTCGTTTCAGGTATGGTTACAATGCCCCGCCCACTACTGGGGCTGAGAGAGAGAACAACCTGGCAGAGAGCTTTAATTTATTTTCTGCCTGTTTCCGGTCAGCATCGGTGGTTTAAGACAGCCTGCTTCAGCGTCTTTTATCAATAAATTTGGGGTTCTTGGTGAAGTAATCAATTTTTTTTTGCAATAGCGTATTCATTTCAATATGTATGACTCTAGCAAAATGAGTGTTAGGTTTTGTGTAGATGGATGCAAAACTAGATCAGTTAAATCTTGTCGATCCACATCTAGTTAAATCTTGTTTAGCTAAATCTTGTTATGATCCACTTAACAGATGTAGTAAATGTAGGGGTTAAAAGTGTAAGGATGAGATAACTTGTACTTAATGTTGCGAATGGGATGACAAGCAATAGAAGAATTTTAGGTCCCATCAGAACAAAATTCCTGCTCCTGTGTCACTAACTCCTATTCCAGGTTCTCATGCTCCCAATCTCAACACCATTGCTCATCCATCAGTCCACCAGGCAGTACCTCCCCTTTATCTTGACGGGACGGTGTACCAGTTCAGGGCACTTTGTTTCGGTCTGTCAACCGCCCCACAGATGTTCACATGAGTGTTCACTTTGGTGGCAGCTTGGCCCCATTCGGTCGGGATACGTCTGATGAGGTATCTTGATGATTGGCTAGTCCTGGCAAGCTCCCGCTCGCAGTTGCTGCAGGACAGAGATCGACTCCTCGACTTATGCGGCGATCTGGCGATCATGGTGAATGTCGAGAAGTCAGATCTCGAGCCCAAGCAGAGGATAAAGTACCTGGGCATGCTGATCGACACGGTAGCAACACAAGTCTTCCCTGCAGACTCGCGGATCAGCAGGTTCAGGTAGGTAGCCAGACGGTTCCTGTCTCGACGGAAACAGTCAGCTCAGCAGTGGCAAGTCGTGATCGGTCACCTGTCGTCACTGGAGAAGTTAGACCCTCACAGGCGTCTTTACCTGCGGTCTCTTCAGGGGAGACTAAAGGAGTGCTGGTCATAGGCACGGGATCCACAATCCTTCCTGGTTCCTCTCACGGCGGAAGTAAGGGAGGACCTGGCTTGGTGGCTAGACGACAGGAACCTCTTAATAGGAGTGCCCCTGCACACTCCCCCTCTGGAGATGCTGCTGTTCTCAGACGCATCAACTGAGGGTTGGGGCGCACACCTGGAAGGGTTGCTGGTTGCAGAAGTGTGGAACCATCACGACAGGCACTATCACATCAACTTCCTGGAACTCAAGGCTGCGTTCCTCGCACTCCAAGAGTTAAGGGAATGACTGATGGGACACTCAGTGGTGTTGATGAGCGACAACACCACGGTAGTGGCATACGTCAACAAATGGGGGCCTAGTGTCCCTCCTGTTGCATCAGTTGACGATGCAGGTGCACGTGTGAACCGTAGCTCACTCAGTAGAGCTGTCCGCCAGATACATTACAGGCAAGAGGAACGTAGTGGCAGACAAGCTCAACCTCCAGAATCAGGTGATAGGAACCGAGTGGTCCCTTCATCCAGACGTGGCGGAAAGGCTCTTCAACCTGTGGGGGCGTCCAGTCGTGGATCTGTTGGCCACCCGGCACAACAGAAATCTCCAGGTTTTCTTCTCAGTTGTGCTGGACCCATGGGCAGCTGCAGAGGACGCGTTCCAGCACCCGCGGGACAATCTCGTAGTGTATGCCTTTCCCCCCCGTTCTGCTTGATTTGCAAGGTGATCAGCAGAGTGTTGATCACCAGCAATCTTTGGATGATTCCCCCGTTCTGCCTGATTCGCAAGGTGATCAGCAGTGTTGATCACCAGCAATCTTTGGATGATTCCTCCGTTCTGTCTGATTCGCAAGGTGATCAGCAGTGTGTTGATCACCAGCAATTTTCGGATGATTCTGGTGGCACCAGGCTATTTGGTATCCGAGGCACCGCGAGAGATTCCCACATGGTACAACCTACTGTGCCAACCGCACTTGGAACGGTACCACCAAGCAGTTCAGTCCCTTTGTCTTCACGGCTGGCAGTTATCCACCATCTCTTGCGAGCAAGAGGCTTTTCTCGCCGAGCAGCAAGAGAGATGGCTGGTTACCTCAGACAGTCCTCTGCAGCAGTATACCAGGGAAAGTGGTCTGTCTTCTGTGGTTGGTGTCTTAGACAGGGGGTTTCTCCACTCAGAGCAACTCTTCAGCAGGTAGTGGATTTCCTGGTCTTTCTTTGCCAAGAGAAGCTCCTCTCCGTCTATGCAGTTAAAGGCTACAGAGCCGCCCTGGATTTAGTCCTTAAACTGCGAGGAGTCGACATTTCCACTTCCATGGAAATGTCACTCCTAATGAGGAGCTTTGAGAGGTCTTGCCCACCCACGGAACTCAGGCCCCCGGGGTGGGATGTGACTCTTGTCCTTAGGAGCTTGACTCGCAGACCCTACGAGCAGCTCCGAGAGTCGTGAGACAGGGGTCTGACCCTCAAGACTGTCTTTCTGCTGGCCCTGCCATTGGCAAAGAGAGTAGGAGAACTCCAGTGTCTTTCCTTCGATGTTAAGCACTCGAGGGGATGGGGATCAGTTACGCTCTATTTCGTCCCGGACTTCGTAGCAAAGACTCGGAACCCTTCGGTCCCTGACGCCAGGTTCGAGTCCTTCACGATCCCCTCCCTGGAAGGCTTCACCAACAATGATGCGGATGAGATGTTGTTTTGTCCTGTGAGGGTGCTACGGCGCTATCTGAAGAAAACTCGACTCTCAGGCCTGAGTGTCGACGCCTCTTCGTTAGCACCGGGGTTACCAAGAAAGAAGTGTCCAAGAACACTGTTTCTTTCTGGCTTCGTGAGGTAATCCAGAAGCCGTATGCTTCAGACAGGAGTGCCAACACCAGTACCTTTCGTCCAAGAGCCCACGAAGTCAGAGGCATTGGTCCAACCCTTGCATTCCGCAAGAACTTGTCCGTGGCACAGGTACTGAAGGCAGGGGTTTGGGCCATGCAGACCACCTTCACCTCCTTCTACCTTCAGGATATTGCCCACAGGTCCTTGCACGCTTTTTCCTTGGGACCCGTGGTGGCTGCTCAACAAGTTGTGTAGCTTACCCAGCTCCTTTACCGGACAAGGTAGCATCTCATCCTTGTGAGACTGCATGAATGGAGAGTGAATGAATGTGACTGGCTTCTCTTCCTCCTCTTTTTTTCCCCTCTCCCTGCGGGCAGAGGGTAGCGGTAGTCACCACACTGGACAGGATGACGATGCAGGTAAGCTACGTGACCGAGCTCCATTCTATCCCTTTCATTAGGGATAGAAGCGTTTATCTTCCCTAACAAGGGGGGAAGCAGACACCAGTGAGAGAGAAACCCAAGACCTTATATTTGGCTCTTACGTAGGACCTAGTTCTTGCTTGCTATTCATAAGAGGCACGCTTGCCTCCCCCTTATGAATTGCTTCAGAGGTCTGACCACTGATCTTGCAGTGCACACTCCTATCAGTTGGACAGAGACTAGGTTCTCCCCCTTTGCTCTTACGACCAGGGAGGGAACCCAGGTTGAGCGAACACCAGTCTGTTCTCAAGACTCAGATTCCACCCACCAATAAGTGAGTCTTCCTTATGTAAAGGACCTAGGGTTTGTGTTACGTGTCGAAACAAATCACAGTTTTTTGGAAGTAAATTGTATTTTTCATAACTATACAAACCTGAGGTCCTTTACACATAGTCCCACCTCGTGCCACCCCTCACTCTGTTCCTGGGCCTAAAGCAAAGTGATATGTTTACCTCCAGTCGGGCGGGACTCCCGACCATCGGACAAGCAGTTACTACTGAAATACCTTGTTAGAAATCTTACAACCAGTCCAGCTGGTGCTGAATAGTAATTCCATATGTAAAGGACCTCAGGTTTGTATAGTTAGGAAAAATATAATTTAAGTCAAAATTGTGATTTCATTACTTTTAGTTCATTGGGTAGTACTCACTTGACTACCTGTGAGAAATATCATGCTTGTGCCTGGAAAATGAGTAGAATGACTCTTGCCCCTATTCTGAGAGGTAGCAAGACAACCAATGAAGAACAATGGCAAGTGGGGATAATGAAGCATCCTATTTCATTTGTCCCAGCTGCAAGGAAACTAGCTCCCTGGGTACTTAAAGCATAGCAGAATATATGCTGTAATATACAGTAGGAAAATGAGAGTTCGTTGAAGTGAGCTTATAGATATATTTAAAAGGGAAGTTGTCATAACAGGAATTTTATGATCATAGTTGGTTAAATAGAGTCCAATCCCTTGTTCCTGAGAAGTGTGGGACTCCTAATATTTGTCTGGGGAGAACCATGCCATGTGCAGTAGGATTGCTGAAGAATGAAAGCATCTCACAGAGTATATTATGCCTGGGATTCTTGTAAAAACGTGTCAGAGTACGAAAATGTTTGCTGAGGTCAAGGTGGAGAATTGAGAATTTATGGTGTTTCTAGGATGTTTGGAATTGTTGGCTAAGGTAAGCCAAGTCTTGTGTCTGGAAAATCAGGTGAAGTTTTTGGATGGTTGCCTAACTTTGGAGAAAACTTGATGTCTTTTGTACTGCCTCAAGAGTTTATTATTTTTTTGAGTGCTGATGTAACTAATGTACTTTATTTTTTCTGGGGCCATAGTAGGTTAAGGCTAATGTTGAACTTAGTAGATGATACTGTGATCAGTGCTAAGTGTATATTTACCAAGTAAATGCCTTTTGTTTTATATACCTTTGATGATGATAAAGATGCTGTCAGTGTTTTTAAGTCTGTTTCTTTTGTTACCTGTAAGCACTATCAAGGTGGTATGTAATAGTATAAACCTATGTGATAGATCATGACCCATCTGCCTCCATAGAACCAGCGACCGTAAATGCAAATGTACTTGGTATGTGTGTAAATGGTTTTTTGGTTTGCTGCCGTGTTACAAACACCACAGCTGGTGGCAGCCTGCCCAAAGTGTATTAAAGTAAATATAATAAGGAGTAAGTTGTAGGAGAGACTACTGCAACAGAGCATCTAGTTATGATAAAAATAAATTTTTTTTTTTCACAAACTACCCCCCATCCCTACAGTGTTGGGAGAGGAGGCATAGGGAATCTAATTTCCCTTTGCTTCTCTTGCCTTCATGTAAGGTATCATGTTTTTAGGAAAGCCTGGATGCACATTGTGGCTAGTGCCCACCAGTTCCTTTTTAGTGGTTATGGTGTAGTCACGGTTTTCTGTTTTGATTCTGGTCTTTGCCCATGGCTAGGGCATCTTTTGTAGCTTTGCAAGCCATGGGTGTGCTTCCCTTGCTCCAAAGCTCCTGCTCGTGTAGAGGCGACTCTGGGCTATACAGCCACGCTATCTACAGGGCAAGTGGAGCACTGCAGGTAAGAAAACAACAAGCATTTTTTATTATTTCAGTTCATTATCCATTAATGCCTTGAGATAGAATATGTCCATGGATCCCACCTCCTTTCAATGCGGAATGAGCTATGTAATTTCACTGGGTAAGTTGCTTATACAAAAATTATATTTTTATAATAAAAGTTTTTGTATATACTGTACTTAAACAGTAATTACATGATCGGAACCCACCTGCCTCCCCTTGCAGGAATATAAGAGCACAAAAGAAATTGAAGCTCTGTCAGGTTGTTCTCTCTCTCATCCCCATTAGTGGATGGGGAGTTTTAACTACATGTGAACTGGAACTAGCGCTACCGCAAATTTTCAAATTTTAGTCTGCCATAGGTGGGAAGCTCTTAGCTATGTAATTACTGATTAAGTATATGCAAAACCTTATTTTATTATAAAAATATAAATTTTGTTGCTGTCCTTGGGGGCTATGATTTATATTAATTTGGTATAGTCTTATAGGTTATTAGTGTTCTTTTATATTGAAATGCAATTTATTGAATTTTCTGTTATTCAAAACTCTCTAGTAACTGGAAATGTAATAAATTATGAAATTGTTCTATACTGTACTATTTTCAAACTTCCTTGTTGAGAATATTGCCACAGAGCATGCCAACTGTCTACCATTTCTGTGCTTGCACAGTAGAAACGTAGTGAAAGTTGCATTAAGAGTTATATGTAGAGTTTCTCTCTCTATCTTCTAAAATTAGGCAAAGCTTTCAAATATATTTAGTAGCCATCATAACTTATGCTTTACTGCCTTAGTTTAATGACTATTCAAGACATTAAGACTTGATGCTAACACCAAGTCAGAAGGTACTTGTAATTTGTCAAATAGCCATGTGACTAATGCAATGTCTGTTAGCCGTTGTCACATTCTTTTCGAAGCTTAAATCCGCCAGTAGATTCTGTATGTACAATACATACTAGGCTAGGATTATTTTAACCAGTTTAGGTGCATCATGAAGTACAATATTTATATAATTTCCTTCCAAGTACATAATGCATATAGTTAATTGAATAAAGATATAGTCTGTTTGTTGAGTACACAGTCAACCTCCACTATTCATGGACTCACGATTCGAGGACTCGCCTATTTGCGGATTTTTCTACAGACCATATATACCCATTATTTGTGAAAAATTTGCCTATTTGTGGTATTTTTCATTGAGAAATATTCACAAGTTACTGTATTTTCATATTTTCATGACTAAATCTATTTTATGTATGTGATGAAACTTAAAAAACTCAGGTTTAAGTTTTTTTTTTTTTTTTTTTTTTTTTTTACTATCAAAATAGGCCATTCTAAGCGTTTTTAGAGGGTTTTCAAGCCTTCACAGGTTTAGCTATTAACTGGGGGTCTAGGACCCATCCCTAACAAATAAGGGTGGTCTACTGTAATATTCCACAAACACAGAGGCGATACAAGTATGTACATTACTTAGACTAGCTTATGATAGGCTTTGATGTGTATTGAGATTTATTAGTATACCTTGTGCCTAATGCCTTATTCTAACTATAGTATATATCAATCAGAAAAAATTACTCCATATTTTTTTAGCCAAGTTATAAATTTGCTTGAAAAAATAAACATTTTACATACTATTCAAGGTAATCCCAAGTTCTGTTGTTTCTTCCCTCTTTTTAAGTCCCCAGGTATTCAGATGATAGGAACTTGACTGTGGTTTGTTTGTTGCAATGTATGATAGTTTGAAAACTTTGTCTTCTTTGCTGTAGTTTAGTTCTTGGTAGCCTTTTTTTTTTATTTATTTATTTGATTTATTTATCTATTTATTTATTTTTTTGTCATCCTTACTTTTCACCAGTAGACCACACTGGTTTTTTACCTTTTAGGAAATTTCTTTTCTGCTTCCAGACATCTTCAGTACCTGCTTTTGTAGGTCTGTTTACCCTTACTATTCCCTTTGTATTGATACTAATTGCCCTCATGCTGCAAGTCATTCCCTTCTAATATGGCTGTTGTTTTTGCTGTTTTCTACGCTTGACTAATTGTCATGGGGGACTGAGCACTCGGAAGCTGACATGATAGCATGTAGCACCCACTGAGTTGCTGTATTTGGACTTGTTGGTTCATTAAATTGTTAGTGTAAGAGCCTAACCATTAATGCTGCAATGGTTAGCTTCACAAATAAAATGTGGTTCATATATTGTCCAAAACCCATTTTATTTACAATTGCTAGATGTTTCTGATTGAAAGAGTGCCTTTGGACACCCTCATCACTTAATGGAGGAAATTTTTACAGATACTGGACAAATGAAAGGCTCATGCATACTACCCATCCATTCAAGTAAGGCCTTCATAGTCACTTGACTACCAGCTTTGAACTAGTAAGAAGGGGAAGTTAATTTCATTGCTGTTGCAAAGAAGGCCAAGTTTTAAGTCTGTTTTGTTGACAAGCTAGTGTCTCTAATGCAGAGTTACGAATTGGATCACATCCAAAAGTAGTGTGGGTAGAACTACAAAGGGTTTTCCCTTGAGGCTGGCTGGTCTTATATAAAAAAATAATTCCCTTGTCAAGAAATGGACAGAAATGGATTTTTGCCAATGTATATGACTGTCTTTTAAGGGAACTACTATATGACCTGAGAGGTTACTCCTAATTTCATATTCTTTCTAGCAACCACTTTCATGGCAGCAGTTTTCAAAAAGAATTTTCTAAATATCTGCTGACTTTTTATCAAAAAATATTTTGTCATGTGTGCAACTGGATCTGTCATTATTGCTTTTCCCTTCCCCAAACTGACTTAATTTTTATTGCTGAGGTAGCCATTTTTGGTGCAAGCAGCTGGTTGTGATTATACCATAAAATTTCCTAACTCATTGTTCCTTTGCTTAAGGGATAGTATTCTAGCCCAATAATGGGAAATGCAAGTTAATATATACTTCATGGAATTTAAATATGATTTAAATTTTGCCATTGTTTAGTGGTGTTTTACAATGAAAATTAATGGTGTAAAGGAAGTAGATCATTAACATGTGGGTTAATTGATACGGATGATTAACAAAAAATATGGTAGAATTGCATAATTGTACATGATATTAAGAGTTGTAATTTTAGTAGGCATTGTCTGATTTTTGGGTAAAGTATTTTGTTGGTGAACTGCACAGATTTGTTGAGATTTAATGCACTTGGTTTTGCTTGATTTTGTGTATACTGTACTCTGAATTTTTTATTTTGTTTAATGTATGTTAAAGGTTGTTTCTGAAGTAAATGGAACAAATTAGTATATTGTGTGAAATGATAGTTTATTGCTGATATCACTAAACTGCGGGTTTCCTGATCTTGTAAATCATGTACTGTTGATGTTTTAACAGGGTCGAGGAAAAGGGGACATTGATATGATACAATTTCATAATGATTTACGTGAAACCTGCGTAGATTTGATGGCACGTTACACCTTTGCTTCCTGTGCTCCTCTTCCAAAAAGGTAAGATTATTATGATTCCTTCACCAGCCATAAACCAATGCTTTCTTTTAATGGATTTTTTTATGTAAAAAATATATTCAAAAAAATTTTTTTTTTTTTTTTCATTTTGTCAAATTATAGCTTAAAAATAATTGTGGTGTGGCAAATTTGTAGGAATGGCTCTGGGTTTATCATTATAGAACCTCTCCTCCAATGAGTAGCATACTGATCATATGTCATCATGAGGGATCACCTCATAGGATATGTCTGTTGGAGATGCACGTTTCCTGGGCAGCTCAAGGACTTCCCTGTTTACAGTGCAGTTACTTTGACAATGCACAAGTTAACAGTAGGATATTTAGAATGTATCTGTGCTGAGGATTTTGTCATAGAAAATCCTCCTAAGTTATCCTAGTGTGTGTTTTGTCTGTTTGGAAAGACCTGTGTTAGACCACATCTCTTCGACAAGAAAATAGGGGTGTTCTTTTCATGGGCCCAGAATTGTTCATCAGAGAAGACAACCCCTTTATGCCTGCTGGGAATTCTCTGGGAGCAGAATGATGGAGTTCCACACCTACTTTCCTCAAATATTCTAAGTCTGATGAAGTTGCACTCGACTCCAACCCTCTGATGTGGACTCGGTTGTCCTGTACACTCCAAGCCCCCAAAAGCCAGGAGCTCTTCAATATGAGCACCCCAACCTTAGGAGGAGGCTCACGAGTTCATGAACAATTCAGGGGGGGATTTAATGGCGGCTACTATGTCAAGTAGCTCCTTAACCTCAAGGGTAGTCAAGAGAGATTCCTCCCTTGCACAACCTTTGCCAGTTTCTTGTGGAGAGATGCCTCTAATCACTAGGAACTGTATCTCATGTACAGTGGCCCCCTGGTTTTACGAGTTTCACATTTTGCGGTCCAATTTGTCGCAGATTTTTGTGGAACACATTATTCACTTTTCCATGGGCAACAGACCATATCTCTAAAATTATCACTAATTTGCTTATTTTGTAGAGCTGCACTATTTATTTACTAATTACTGTATTTTTTCATATTGTGTATGTGACTTGAAATGTAGTTATGCATTTATTAAACTCGTTTCATGTTGGGCCCCGTACTGAGCATAATAGGTGTCTGGGTGATAGAGCATATTGTACTATATTTAAAATATATTCGCTAATTTTCATGTTATTTTCCAGTAAAAGCAGACTGGAAAATAAAAGGAAAATAATTAGCAAATATTTTAAATGTTGTACAATGTGCTTTATCATAAAAAACTATGCAGTAATATTATTACATCCCAGAGAAAATCGTACACCTAGTATGCTCAACCCGAGGCCCAACCTAGAGTGAGCTTAATAGATAATTAACTACATAATAAGTATGCTGTTAATCATTTTTATCATAAAAATCAGTATATTTAGTGACTTACACATTATGAAGAAATAGAGTAATTAGTGAATAAATAGTATTTTTATTGAAAAAACTTGGTGATAATTTTAAAATGATTAATACTTCAACTAAAATGCTATGAGAGAAAACTGTTTATGTATACAGTAGAGGGGTGACTTGATTAGTTGTCAAATGTTCAGTAAGACAGATTTATTAAATTATATTGAACATTTTATAGATATTTTGCTGTTTAGATTAATGTTAGTATTTTGAAATTAGTAAATCATTGTTATAAGCATCTTAGGGGGCCATATATACTTAAGACTAATAGTTGTAAAAGGATATACTAATCTAAGATGTCTTTGGATTTTGGTATGATGGTTTGTGGCGTATTTTTGTTTGAAATATTAAATTGTTTTAGTAAGAAATGTTAGAATAGACAGCTATAGGCATTTTAGTTTATGAGGTACTGGGTATTTGGGAGTTATAAGCATTTATAGGGGGGATTTCTGCATTTCCACAGCAGGTTCTGAAACCTAATACTGCGTAAAAGTTGGGAAGCACTGTAAAGAGTCTATCCAGTATCTCTTACGAGACACCTTTCCTGCAAAACAGCGACTCACGTGTAAGACTATTACTTAGAACGATCTTCGTCAGCCATATATAGGGGGATGCGGTATATGCTGCTGTGATTGGCGACATCTAAACTGTTTCTCTCCACTCCGAGCTCTTGTTCAGTGTACAGTATCTTCTGAATGTTTTACAGAACAGAGGAAGTTCCTTCTCTTGATAATGGCTAGGTGCTACAGGTCTTACTCGTGTTTGGTTTATCTGAAGGGTGCAGACCTCTCTTCCCCCTCTGAATCCTCGATGTGGTTCAAGAGCTTGGAGCAGCCTTGTGCACCTTGGAAACTCAAAACTTCTACTTGGGACCTTCTCTGGTACTGAGTATGGTACCTTATTTTGGTTCTGCGTTTTCTCACTCAACCTCCTTCAAGCCTGTGTATCAATCATTTTGAAGTACTTACCTGTTCATAAGTTGTGAATGCAGGTTCATGACCACCTTAAACCACTTTCAATTTCTTCTGCAAAAATGAACGTTGCCCACAGGCCCTTGGACACTTTTTCCTAGGGTCCAGTGGTGGCTGTTCAACAAGTGTGATTCATCCAGTGCCCCTGGCGGGACAGTTTGCATTTTGCCTAAGATCATTTTATGGAGTAGGGAATGAGGTAGTTGACTGGCCTTGTTTTTTTCCCTTTTCTCATTTCTTCATTTCTGCCGACAGTTTTAAGAATGGACATGTCATACGCTGGAACTGGCTTGATGCACGTGAACGTTGCAGCTATACTGTTACAGCACTTTTCATGTTCCATGCAACATGCAAATATGCTTCTCGGTAGCTAAACTCCTCTCTCCAGCAAGGGGAGTGAAGAATGGTGGCAAACCCATTTCTTGTGGCGACATGTTTTGTTGCCTGAACAGATATAGTTCTTTTGGACTTCCATAAATGGAGAGAATCTGGTCATGCTTCATTGTATTGAAACCCAGTAAACTGAGTGTTAGATATCTAGATAACTAACATCTCAAAGGCTTAGGTCCTCTTTAGCAATCTCATTTCCAAGAAGGATGATCAGGTGTGCCAAACCCCCGGCCAGTTCAGGATTCTCACACCTTCCTCAAGTATGAGAGTATCCTATTAACCCTTAAACGCCTAAGCGGTATTTCAGAAATCGTCTCCCGTATGCTGGTGGGGTTAGGGAGTGAGCGCCGAAGTGGAAAAAAAAACAAAAAAAGTTTTTTTTTTTTTTTTTTTTTTTTTTTTTTTTTTTTTTTTTAATCACAGCACGCTTAGTTTTCAAGATTAAGAGTTCATTTTTGGGTTATTTTTTTTTGTCGTTGCCTGAAGTTTAGTATGCAACCATCAGAAATGAAAAAAATATCATTATCATGTATAAATATTGGAATATATGACAGTACAAAAAAAATTTCATATATAATTGTATACAAATCGCGCTGTGAGCAAAACGGTTAAAGCTAATGAGTTAATTTTTTTTGTATTGTACACTTAATTGCAATAATTTTGGTATATAACAAATTGTAAAACGATCAAAGCAACACAGAGAAAATATTATTACAAAATGATGCATGAATTCGTAATGTGCGGACGTAAAAAGTTTTTTATAAAATTCACCATAAATCTAAATATTGTGCTAGAGACTTCCTGTTTCTTTCAAAATGAAGGTAATTGATTGAATATTACTAGCCTGTAAGAGTTTTAGCTTAAAATTGCATTTTTTGACCATTTTGGCCGAGTTAAAGTTGACCAAATAACGAATTTTTTATTTATCGTTATTTATATGCAAATATTTCAAAAATGATAAAAGCTACAACCATGAATTATTTTTTTCTGTATTCTACATGAAATTGCGCACATTTACATATATAAAACTCTATGTAACGGCTAATATGAAATGGAGCAAATATTACGACAATGTGACTCAAGCATTTCGGAGATTCCGCGAGTGGAGAAAAGGAAAAAGTTTTTTTTTTAAAGTCACCATAAATCTAAATATTGTGCTAGAGACTTCCAATTTGTTTCAAAATGAAGATAAATGAATGAATATTACTAAACTGTAAGGGTTTTAGCTTACAATTGCGTTTTTCAACCATTTCGGTCGAGTCAAAGTTGACAGAACGTTGATTTTTTCTATATCGCGATTTATATGCAAATATTTCAAAAATAATAAAAGCTACAACCATGAATTATTTTTTGTTGTAATTTACATAAAATTGCGCACATTTTCAAATATAAAACTATATATAAATGGCTAATATGAAATGGTGCAAATATTACGACAATGTCGCTCAAGCATTTCTGAGATTTGCGGCGGAGATTCCGCGAGTGGAGGGAAGGAAAAAGTTTTTAAAAAAATTCACCATAAATCGAAATACTGTGCTCGAGACTTCCAATTTGTTTCAAAATGAAGGTAAATGAATGAATATTAGTAGACTGTAAGAGTTTTAGCTTACAATCGTGTTTTTTCGACAATTTTGATAGTCAAAGTTGACTGAACGTCAGATTTTTCTATTCATCGTGATTTATACATAAATATTTCAAAAATGATAAAAGCTATGACCATGAATTATTTTTTGTTGTATTCTACATAAAATTTTGCACATTTTCATATATAGAACTCTATATAATGACTAATATCAAATGGTGCAAATATTACGACAATGTGGCCCAAGCAATTCGGAGATTTGCGGCAGAGATTCCGCGCGTGGAGGGAAGGAAAAAGTTTTTTTTTTTTTCAAATATTCACCATAAATCAAAATACTGTGCTAGAGACTTCCAATTTTTTTCAAAATGAAGGTAAATGATTGAATATTACTAGACTCTAAGAGTTTTAGCTTATAATCGCGTTTTTCGACCATTTTGGACGAGTCAAAGTTGACCGAACATCAAATTTTTTCTATTTATCGTGGTTTATATGCAAATATTTCAAAAATAATAAAAGCTACGACAATGAATTATTTGTTGTTGTATTCTAAATAAAATTGCGCACATTTTCATATAGAGATATCTATATAACTGCTAATATAAAACGGTGCAAATATTACAACAATGTGGCTCAAGCATTTCAGAGATTCTGCTCACGGAGGGAAGGAAAAAGTTTTTTTTTTAAATTCACCATAAATCGAAATACTATGCAAGAGACTTCTGATTTGCTTCAAAATGAAGGTAAATGACTGAATATTACTAGACTCTAAGAGTTTTAGCTTACAGTCACGTTATTCGACCATTTCGGTCGAGTCAAAGTTGACCGAACATTGAATTTTTTCTATTTATCGTGATTTATAGGCAAATATTTCAAAAATGATAAAAGCTACGACCAGGAATTATTTTTTGTTGTATTCTACATAAAATTGTGCACATTTTCATGTTTAGAACTCCATATAAGGGCTAGAATGAAATGGTGCAAATATTAAGACAAAGTGACTCTAGTATTTCGGAGCTTTGTGGCGGAGATTCCGCGTGCCCTCTGCCACAAAGCTCCAAAATTCTCGAGTCACTTTGTCATAAGGAAGGAAAAAGTTTTTTTCAAAAATTCTCCATAAATCAAAATATTGTGCTAGAGACTTCCTGTTTGTTTCAAAATGAAGGTAAATGATTGAATATTACTAGAATGTTAGATTATACATATGTAATATATATATATATATATATATATATATAATATATATATATATTATATATATATATATATGTGTGTGTGTGTGTGTGTGTATATATATATATATATATAGTATATTTATATGTATATATATAAATGTATATATATATAGATATATATATATATATATATATATATATATATATTATATATATATATATGTATATATGTATATATATATATATAGATATATATCTATATATATATGTATATATAGTATATATATATAGTATATATATATATATATATATATATATATATCTATATATATATATATATATATATATATGTATATATATATATATATATATAAATATATATATTATATATATATATATATATATCTATATATATATATAGATATATATATATATATAGATCTAAGATATATATATTGATATAGATATAGATATATATAGATATATGATACTATATATCTATATATATATATATATATATATATATATTATATATATATATATATATACAGTCAGCGCCCCTCGTGATTTCACACCCCTGCATTGCAATATGAAAAAACCTATCCTGACAAAAAAATGCATTAAAACTTTATGTGAACACTCACCAATTACTCTTCTAGTATTTGCAAGGTAGTCCTTTCCTCTTGATAACTTCTGTGACCCTATTTGGTATGCTATCAATGAGGTTACGGCAGATTTGGGGTCAAGGGCAGCCCAGCACTCCTTCAGGGCCTCCTCAGTTTTGGCACTGTTGATGTGTCCTTGTTCCGAAGTTGGGCTTTTATTATGGCCCAAAGATTTTCAATGGGTGATAAGTCAGGGGAGTTGCCAGGCCAGTCATTTTATGTATTTAACATCACAATCCCCCAACCACTGCTTAATAATTTTTGCAGTGTGGCAAGGGGCACCGTCTTGTTGCAGATTTCAGTGCCAGTCCTTCTCAAAAGCGTCGGGCAAGTACAAGTTCAGGATCTCGTAATACACGTTGGCATTCACAGTTTGTCCCTTTGGTAAAACAACAAGATCAGCAACACCACCGTATCCAAATGCACCCCAGACCATCAAAGAAGCGGGGGTACTTGACTGTCTTAGCAGTTGGATTCTTTTGGGGTGATACGGATCGCCACCCTTCTTGACCCAGACCTTTTGCCCTGCGGGGTCAGAAATGTAGAATGTAGCCTCGTCTGTGAAAAGGATCTTTCGTACCCTCTCTAGCGGCCACTCCCTAACCTTCTTACAAAAAGCAACCCTTGCCTTCCTTTGTTTCTCTGTGACAAGTTGGTTTCTTCTTTGCTTTCACTTTCTTAAATCCTAAATCTCCACTAATACGTTTCTGAAGTGTCCCTAACACTCGTTTCACCAAGCCACTTCTGGGTGGTTTTCCTTCAACTGTTGTAGCTTGTTAACGTGGGATTAGCTTCAAGTTCATTTTTAATGAAACGTAAGGTACGTGGGGACTGCTTCTTGGGAACACCACCACCATGTTTGTGTACAGGAATTTCCTTCTCCCCACCTGCTTTGTATTTGGCAATATTACACACTGTAACGCTTCTGTACATTCACTTGAGCACTTATTTCACTTGAACTAAGGCCTATCTTATAACACTCAATGATTCTTATTATGTTATCACGACTAGTATGGCCCCCAGGCATGGTTACAAAAAAATAACTCGGGCGAAATAGCGATCTCTATAGAGCCCCCTCAGACGTGCGACACTCCCCCACACCCCCCCCAAAGGTCAGAAGGCAACTGTCATAACTGGATCGATAAATCATGAGTTTCCCCGATTAGTGGAAACATGAAGCTTTGAGGTGCCATATAATCAATTTCTCCCGGTCAATTTTTTCGCTCGATTTCAAGACTACTCCCAAAAACGACAGCTGTGATTTCCCGAGGGAGGGTGTGAAATCACGAGGGGCGCTGACTGTATATATATATATATATATATATATATATATATATATATATATATACTATATATATATATATATATATATATATATATATATATATATATATATATATATATATATATATATATGTATATTATTATATATATATTATATATATATATATATATATATATATATATATATATATATATATATATATATATATATATATATATATATATATATATATATATATATATATATATATATATATGTATATATATATATGTATATATATATATAATGTGTATATATATATATATATATATATATATATATAGATAGATAGATAGATAGGATATAGATAGATAGATATATATATATTATAGTATAATATATATACACTGCGCGTCAATAATTGTCGCGTTTCAAAACGACAGTTTTTTTTGCCGCGAATAAGGCGACCCCCATATCTATGGGGAAAAAAATCGGCTGGGAGAAACTGACTAATTGGCAACACAACCGAGTCATTTGTCTCACTCACAGCGTGGGAAAAGTAACCAAAAGTTATCGTCAGTGTTCTTAAGTGATTTATGAACAGTACATCGATCGTGACCTGCCTGATTTTTTGGATCACGCTTCCAGAATTTTCTTGTGAAAGTGTGTGTGTACGCTAGTGTACTATGTCTACAGGGTATACCTCATTTGAAAATCGTGTACGAGTTGTGCAGTTACACAGTGAAGGTTATAAAACTGGCGAAATTAGTAAGAAAATTGGTGTAAACCAGCGAACTGTGCAGCGCATTTTGAAAAATACCACGACAATGGAGACAGGAAGTACCTCGTGCTTCTACAAGTTCTGGGAGGCCACGTATCATTAGTAACACAGGGGTTTAGAGTGCTGGGCAGGGATATTGAAGTCAATCCGACCCTTACTGCCAGAGAAACTTAAGGTTTCAAATCCAGATATAGTGGCAGGAGCTTCTGTTAGGACCATACAGCGGCGCTTGAGCAAGGACTTGAAATATTCAAAAGTGAAGGCGCGTAAGAAGCCGCTGATAACCACTAAACAAAAGAAGACTCAACTAAATTTTGCACGTTCTTACAAAGACTGGGCTCTGGCAAAAATGGAGTCAAGTGCTATGGAGTGACGAAGCAAGTTTTTTTTGTTTCGACAATAAGAGAAATGTGTGGGGCGAAAGTCGACATCAGACCCGCTGGACCCCAAGTACCTTGCCACGTGTGTGAAATTGTCTTATGTAATGGTATGGGTTGTTTTTGGTTATGGTGGTAAAGGTAATTTGGTAATATTACCTCGTAACAATACTGTTAATAAGGACTCGTATTACACACTGTTGAACGAGAATTTGGAGGAATCTTTTGAGCTCAGTAAAACAAGTATTTTTCAGCAGGACGGAGCGCCTTCGCTACTGCGAAACAAAATATTAATTGGTTCAAGGACTGTGGAATTGAATTTTATACAAGACTGGCCAGGTAAGTTCCCCAGATATTTCGCCTATTGAAAATCTTTGGGCGATTATGAAAAGAAAATTACAGGACGTTGACACGACAACAACTGAAAAGTTAGAGACAGAGTTGAAACGTATCTGGGACAACCTTGACGAGAAGCTCCTGCAAAAAACTTGCAGATTCCGTCCCCAATAGGCTTAAAGAAGTTCGGAAACATCGGGGAATGCCTATTAAATATTAGGCTAGGAGTTGGTGAGTGTTAACCTATTTTTTTTTTTTTTTTTTTTTATTTTTTATTATAACCATTGATTTTTAATTAATATTTTCTTTTACGCAACATGTTTTTTTTTTCTTACGAAATCGCTACCACGACAGTTTTTTTGACGGGTACTGTATATATATTATATATATATATATATATATATATATATATATCTATATCATATATATATATATATATATATATAATATATATATATATATATATATCATATATATATATATATATATATATATATATATATATATATATATATATATATATATATATATATATGTAACAGAATCACGAAAGTTAGGAACGTGATAAATCCATAAATAAAGATAAATGCCACGAAGGAAAAATAAACGAAGGAGTCTGCGAGATCTTTCGACTTAAAAGCCCTTTACTGAAGCAGATACTGACAAAAATACGAGAAAAGACAATACAAGAAGGTTCGTATAACTGACAGATAGGGATTATAAAGGGATTAGTGCCTAGAATCCGACACGACCTGGAAGATAAGAAACCTTCCCAAACAAGCATAAACAAAGGGTGCAATTAAAGGTTTAAGACAATCATCTCAGATACAATCTCCAGACAATTAAAGGATTATAGGTGACAACTATAACGGAACCTGGTAAACAAAACCATATTTACAAAACATGACAGACATACATTACAATAAAAATTTTTTAATAACTCTAAGGCAACTGATTTTTATTTAAGTCAGTAATTATATATTTGAGGTCATTCTTAAACATGTTACAGATACAGGGTCTAAATGAAAAAGGCCACGACTAACATTGAAATTACAATGAAAAGTAAGTTGTATTAAAGCAGATTCTAAAAGATTTCGTGATAAGACATCTCTTGACCGTGCAATTACTGAACTGTCAATCCAATTAATTCGGTGGTTGTTTTTCACTTAAATGAATAAATAATGCATTAGATTTTTGCCCAGTTTTACAGAGTATTTATGCTGGCTAGCCTTACTTCTAAGCCCTTGCTGGACTGTCCCGAGATAGAATGAGGGACAATCCATACATGGAATTTTATATATTATGTTGTTGCTTTCTCTGGGGCCATTTTTTATTAACATTCTTTTTAGTGTGTTATTATAGGAAGAAACAAGGTTGACATTAAAAGCTTTTAACTTTTATGGTTTAATGGTTTCAAATCCGTTAAAATAATGGCAAACTGAGAATGTTCTTAGAATTTTCTTTGTGTGTGTTATTTTCAGTATAAAACTTTTTGTGGGCTTTATTATACAAATGTCTAATATATGTGAAGGATAGCATAAATCTTTCCCTATTTTTCTTATGTATTCAATTTCTTGATCCAAATATTGTGGACTGACAATTCGCAATGCTCGTAAAAACATAGAGGAAAAAATTGATATTTTTATATTAAGATGTGGCCTGATATCATTCATATTCCTGTAAGTGGTATCGTTACTTTGATGATTGTTTACTAGCTTTCTTCCTGTCGGTATTGATGTAAATGATTTACTCTCTAAATTAAATAACCAGGTACCATCGATTAAGTTCACTAGAATTAGAAAAAGACAAGTTGCCTCCCTTTCTTAGACATTTTGATACATAGAGAACCTTTCAATGTAAATTCAGTATTTATAGGAAACCGACTAACAACTTAACTTATGTTCATTTCTTCTCAGGCCACCATCTTAATGTAAAAATATCAATTTTCCTCTTTTACGAGCATTGCGAATTGTCAGTCCACAATATTTGGATCAAGAAATTGAATACATAAGAAAAATAGGGAAAGTTTATGCTATCCTTCACATATATTAGACATTTTGTTATAATAAAGCCCACAAAAAGTTTTATACTGAAAATAACACACACAAGAAATTCTAAGAACATTCTCAGTTTGCCTTATTTTAACGGATTTGAAACCATTAAACCATTGTTAAAAGCTTTTATTGTCAACCTTATTTCTTCCTATAATAACACACTAAAAAGAATATTAATAAAAAATGGCCCCAGAGAAAGCAACAACATAATATATAAAATTCCATGTATGGATTGTCCCTCATTCTATCTCGGACAGTCCAGCAAGGGCTTAGAAGTAAGGCTAAGCCAGCATAAATACTCTGTAAAAACTGGGCAAAAATCTAATGCATTATTTATTCATTTAAGTGAAAACAACCACTGAATTAATTGGATTGACAGTTCAGTAATTGCACTCAAAGAGATGTCTTATCATGAAATCTTTAGAATCTGCTTTAATACAACTTACTTTTCATTGTAATTTCATGTTAGTCGTGGCCTTTTTCATTTAGACCCTTGTATCTGTAACATGTTTAAGAATGACCTCAAATATATAATTACTGACTTAAATAAAAATCAGTTGCCTAAGAGTTATTAAAAATTTTTTATTGTAATGTATGTCTGTCATGTTTTGTAAATATGGTTTTGTTTACCAGGTTCCGTTATAGTTGTCACCTATAATCTTTTAATTGTCTGGAGATTGTATCTGAGATGATTGTCTTAAACCTTTAATTGCACCCTTTGTTTATGCTTGTTTGGGAAGGTTTCTTATCTTCCAGTGTGTCGGATTCTAGGCACTAATCCCTTTATAATCCCTATCTGTCAGTTTATACGAACCTTCTTGTATTGTCTTTTCTCGTATTTTTGTCAGTATCTGCTTCAGTAAAGGGCTTTTAAGTCGAAAGATCTCGCAGACTCCTTCGTTTATTTTTCCTTCGTGGCATTTATCTTTATATATATATATATATATATATATATATATATATATATATTGTTATGTTTTTAGCCCTGGCCTGAAGGGGCTCAAATACGTAAACGAAAATAGTTGAGGGAAAATGCAGAATAAAATTACTTGAACTTACCTTAATGGGATTTACAGGGTTAATTTACTCAAGAGGAAAAGGTCGGCAAAAACTCGGCTAATTACTTTACATAAATTTATTTACAGGAGGCCGTTTAACTGGCCATGGGAAAGAGTAAATGCAACTTGTCCACACATGGGGACCAATTTTATCTCTCACAAGGGGATAGCTGGCTAAAATGAGGTTCCCGTAAAAGGTGGCTTCAAAATTTGTACATATGTCTTGCGGTAAAGCATCACTTGTGGGAGCGAAGATGTATTGGACACGTGACTCAGGAAATCTGGAAAAGATCCCAGATTAGACAAGATAAAAAAAAGGACTTTTGCACAAGTTATGATTATTCAGTTTTTCTCTAACACTGTGGGGACAAAGGACTCTAGTGTTTAACTGAGGTATGCAATGACTTCATTTGTCTGGGATGATCACACAAGGGAAGCATGTGGCCACCAAGACAGTGAGAGGAACAAAGGGATGTTCATTTTGAGTTAGAAGTTTGGATTTTGAAAATGGGGAGTAAATACGACACTAGGAGGTTAGGAACTGGCAATATGCTGTTTTCACAAGACATACCTGGATGCCAGATCATTGGACCTTTGTAGAAATGCGTCTTCGCTTTGTCTCAGGTCTGGGCGCGCCAGTAACGCGTTAGGCCTAAAATGGCAGGCCGGTGGCTGGGACATCCTTCCAAAAAAAGAGGTCACGACTGGAGCTGACCGAGGTCGAAGGCAGGTGTGCAGCATGGGTGTTGGTGGTCAGTCTTAACCCCCCAAAAGCAGGGCATCCTGGAAACGAAAAATACACAGCCCAGCAGAGGGTTCACAGGAAAAAGGAGCTTAAGACGTAGGCCTGATAAGTACCGGCTACCTGCACCCTTCCCTTTGGGATACGTCCTTAAGGCTGAGAAGTCTTTCCCCCCTTTTCCCCCCCTTCTAACAGGAAATTCCTATCTCTGGCTGTGTGCTTTGGTTTCCCACCTAAAATCAGCTGATATTTGGGGGAATATGGCTGCTGTTTTCTACAATAAAATACATTAAATAAATGCTGGGGAGCGAGACGGTCAATAAATGTAACAATATATATATATATATATATATATTATATATATATATATATAAATATATATATATATATATATATATAAAGATAAATGCCACGAAGGAAAATTAACGAAGGAGGTCTGCAAGATCTTTCGACTTTAAAAGTCCTTTACTGAGCAGATACTGACATAAATACGAGGAAAGACAATACAAGAAGGTTGTATAACTGACAGATAGGGATTATAAAGGGATTAGTACCTAGAATCCGACACACCTGGAAGATAAGAAACCTTCCCAAACAAGCATAAACAATGGGTGCAATTAAAGGTTTAAGACAATCATCTCAGATACAATTTCCAGACAATTAAAGGATTATAGGTGACAGCTATTCGGAACTTGGTAAACAAAACCATAATCACAATACATGACAGACATACATAGCAACAAAATTTAATAACTCTAAGGCAACTGATTTTTATTTAAATCAGTAATTATATCTTTGAGGTCATTCTTAAACATGTTACAGATACAAGGGTCTAAAAATAAAAAAGGCCACGACTAACATTGAAATTATAATGAAAAGTAAGTTGTATTAAAGCAGATTCTAAAAGATTTTGTGATAAGACATCTCTTGACCATGCAATTACTGAACTATCATCCAATTAATTTGGTAGTTTGTTTTTTCACTTAAATGAATGAATAATGCATTAGATTTTTGCCCAGTTTTATTTTTACAGAGTATTTATGCTGGCGTAGCCTTACTTCTAAGCCTTTGCTGGACTGTCTGAGTAGAATGAGGGACAATCCATACATGGAATTTTATATATTATGTTGTTGCTTTCTCTGGGGCCATTTTTTATTAATATTCTTTTTAGTGTGTTATTATAGGAAAAAAACAAGGTTGACATTAAAAGCTTTTAACAATGGTTTAATGGTTTCAAATCCGTTAAAATAAGGCAAACCGAGAAATGTTCTTAGAATTTTCTTTCTGTGTTATTTACAGTATAAAACTTTTTGTGGGCTTTATTATAACAAATGTCTAATATATGTGTGAAGGGATAGCATAAATCTTTCCCTATTTTTCTTATGTATTCAATTTCTTGATCCAAATATTATGGACTGACATTCGCAATGCTCGTAAAAACAGAGGAAAAAATTGATTATATTTTTATATTAAGATGGTGGCCTGAGAAGAAATGAAATAAGTTATGTTGTTAGTCGGTTTCCTATTAATACTGAATTTACATTGAAATGGTTCTCTATGTATCAAAATGTCTAAGAAGGGAAAGAGGCAATTGTTCTTTTTCTAATTCTAGAGTAAACTTAATCGATGGTACCTGGTTATTTAATTTAGAGAGTAAATCATTTACATCAATACCGACAGGAAGAACAGCTAAACAATCATCAACGTAACGATACCACTTTACAGGAACATGAATGATATTACCTAATAGTTAAGGAAGATAATAGATTGAAGAAGAGAAAGTTATTCACATGATAGTAAGGAATGAAACTGGCCACAAAAGGAGAATAAAAGGAAATTGACAATAGTTGTCTCCCAGAGAATATATAATAAAAGATATTGTTAAGAAAGCAAATCCAAACTAGGAAAGGACAAGAGAAAAACCAGATTGCAGAGTAAAGTACTAATGCATTTTATTATCTACAATTGACAAATATCACAGAGCAGTGAAGGGGGGTTAAAATTAGGCAAAATTTATTAAGTATGAGATCTTGGACTTAGGAGTTGCATTAACCTAAGGCTTAACTAAGCTTACTTTATCACTTCATACAATTATTGCCCTGTTGTCATCTTTCAGTGTTGTGAATATTGACTGGTGAAGGTAAGCTCAGTGAGGTCTCGGCCTTAGAATTACGAAGTTTTGGATCTTTTATCTTTTAAGATTTTTTATCAGCTATTCATCTCCCAGTTAGTCTCATCATGCTTTAATGCTACTCTGGAAGCAGTCCCCATTGACCTTTTTGAAAGCCACATAGTTTCTCCCTTTGACTGCATCTGTAAGTCACGATTTTTGCATACTCTGCTGTATGCCCTTTTGTTGGTGCCAATTTGTCTTTTTGCTTTTCTTCTACTTCACACCCAGTGGTTATGTGATGCCCAATATCTGGAGAAGTCTGTTGCAAATCTCAATGCACAGAAGTGCTACTTTGGTCCTGTCCTGGACAGCCTGTTTTCTATCTTACAGACTAAGGCAACATTGTTGCCCCAATGTTGCCCCTCTTGGGCTAGTCTGCTTCATCTTCCCACCTAAAATATTGGTGTGCTATATTATAATGAAGAGGTTTGCAATATTTTTTTATTTTTTTATATTGTCTTTACAATAAAACAAATGCTTGTATCATGTACCAGAATGCCCTTCTCCCCTTCCCATTCCCCATCTCAGATGGTGATTGGCACAATACAATGAAGAGCATTTATAAGTACATCCAGTAACAGGGAGTTAGCTTGCTGAGCATGCACTTTATTTTAAATGCAATTGCTTTAAAATCTTGCTGATTTGCCTTAGCAGATTCAAAGATAATTAAGTGTTGATAGAAAGTTGAAAATTCTGTAGTAGGTTATATCCATTCTTGGGTTTAGAATGAAAAAAATTATCGTTTTATTCATGTTATATTTAGTAACTAAGTGTGAACATAAATATATTTATGGAATTGTAAGTACCGTATATGCTCACATAACATGCGATCTTGCATATGATGTGACCCCCAAATTATCACCCTCAAAAAATTAATTTATCACATATCTCACAAATCATGCAAGTTAAATTTACGAAACCAAAATTTAACAATAGGCTAACTTCTTTTTACTCCTCTTTATCTATTTCATTTTTTAGTTAGTCTAACCCCGGTTTTTCTCTAATCTCTTTAATCTATCCCATCTTCTAAATAAGTTTAAAAAAAAAGTAAAAGAGAATGCAAAAAGTACTGGTAGTTCTGATATACATGTTTGGAAAGTGCCTACAGCCAGAACAGCTGATTTGCTATGAACAACCAATCCAATAAAAACAGCCTTTTTGCATCCCTTTCACCATTCGTACAATAGTAAAAAAAAGTAACAGAGTTGTGTCACAATGAACGTTAATGAGAATAGGACTGATATATTTTTTACATTACAGGTAGTAGTCAACTTACTACCGCAATTGGTTATGAACAACCAGTCATAAATCGATTGGATGGAAGTCGCCCATGTTAATTTACTGTAAGAATATTGTACTA
Organism: Macrobrachium nipponense; assembly: GCF_015104395.2. Classification (NCBI taxonomy): domain Eukaryota; kingdom Metazoa; phylum Arthropoda; class Malacostraca; order Decapoda; family Palaemonidae; genus Macrobrachium; species Macrobrachium nipponense. The sequence goes on along the minus strand of NC_061108.1, from coordinate 27,149,496 downwards.
GCGTAGCCTACACTAGGGTAATCAGTACCATCTTTACATATAGGGTAGCCTAGCCTACATTACACAGCATTCTTATACATATATGGCATACTAATTATTAATTTCAGCTCTAATTCTCTAGGTTCAATGCACATTGGCTCATGATGATTCAGTACAAGAGAAATTGAATATTTAACAAGTTAGCCTCGCCTATACGATGATGATGATATCGTGGTACAAATATCACATTTTACTATATTACAAACTACAGTAGCCTAAGCCTTCAGTATATACTGGTATACTGCATATTATTTAGTGATTTATTAATAAAAGCCAAATTTGGAGTTTCAATGTATCCTGACTATGACATATCAGTGAAAAAAAAAAATTGGACACAAAATGGGAATCAGTTCGGACCGACATGGCATACCTGATTGAGTGATGTCAGGCTGCTGACAGCTACGTATATTTACAAAATAAATACACAATGAATATGCATCTTTTCGATTCTTTTAAAAACGTTATACATTACAGTATCCAATAATATTGTATGTATTTCTCATATTATTAAGTATCATAAAAAATACTAAACAAGCAGTCAGTGTTTTGATTTGGAAATCAGCTGATGGTGAATACAAGTTTTTTCTCCGTATTTAACTCAATTCGGAGCAAATTGTCTTTCTTCTAGTTAGTTTAAAATATTTAAATACTCTACATATATGAGACAAGGCAATTTGTCATTATACAACGTGTTTTAAAGTCAAAATATAAATTTAATACGTCTCGTGAACTAAAGTATTTTTTTCGTTAACAGATTGCATTGTGGGCATGTTTATTGTGTAAAAATATTACGTGATTCCGTTCGCTGTTTTCACTTCATTTCATTGTAGTACGAACTTTACCGTTACGATACTTATCTTTTATCGGCATGAAAATAACAGTAAAATGTGTTCTTTCAATACCTGAAGTTTTGATTAAAAGCATTTTTCTCTTAATTTTATCTACGGTTGTGTTTTGATGGCATAAGTTTACTGGCGTTATAGCCTTAACCCTTAAAGGCTGAGCCGGTATTTCCGAAAGTGTCTCCCGGCGGCGTTCAGAGTGAGCGCCCAAGTGGAAAAATTTTTTTTTTTCAAAAAATCACACCACATTTAGTTTTCAGATTAAGTTTATTTTGGCTCCTTTTTTTGTCATTGCCTGAAGTTTAGTATGCAACCATCTGAAATGAAAACAAAAAAATATCATTATCATATAATAAATTTTGGGATATATGACAGCGCAAACAAATTTTCATATAATAATTGTATACAAATCGCCCTGTGAGCAAAACAGTTTAAAGCTAACGGGTTCCATTATTTTTTTGTTGTATTGTACACTAAATTGCGATGATTTTGGTATATAAATTGTAAAACGATCAAAGCAACACAATATGATGCATGAATTCGTAATGTGCGGATGTGAAAAAAAGTAGTTTTCAAAAATTCACCATAAATCGAAATATTATGCTAGAGACTTCCTGTTTGTTGCAAAATGAAGGTAATTGATTGAATATTACGAGACTGTAAGTGTTGTAGCTTACAATTGCAGTTTGACCATTTGGGTCTAGTCAAAGTTGACTGAAGGTTTAAATTTTGGCACTTATCGTTATTTATATGAAAATATTTCAAAAATGATAAAAGCTACAACCATAGGTTATTTTTGTTGTATTCTACATGAAATTGCGCACATTTTCATATATAAAACTTTATGTAAAGGCTAATATACAACAGTGCAAACATTACGACAATCGGACGAAAGAATTTTTGATTTTTTTCGGCAGAGTTACCGCGCGGACGTAAAAAAAGTAAGAAAAAAGTTTTTGTTCAAAAATTCATCATAAATGGAAATATTGTGCTAGAGACTTCCAATTTGTCACAAAATGAAGGTAAATGATTGAATATTAGTAGAATGTAGAGTTTTAGCTTACAATTGCGTTTTCGACCATTTCGGTCGAGTCAAAGTTGACTGAAGGTTGAAATTTTGGTACTTATCGTTATTTATATGAAGATGTTTCAAAACTGATAAAAGCTACAACCATGGTTGTGTTGTATTCTACATGAAATTGCAACACATTTTCATGTATAAAACTCTATGTATGGCTAATATAAAAACGGTGCAAACATTACGACACTTCTGACGAAAGAATTCTGATTTTTTCAGCAGAGTTTACTGCGCAGATGTAAGGAAAATGTTTTTCAAAAACTCACCATAAATCAAAATAATGTGCTAGAGACTTCCAATTTGTTGCAAAATAAAGGTAAATGATTGAATATTACTAGAATGTAAGAGTTTTAGCTTACAATTGCGTTTTTTGACCATTTGTTCTAGTCAAAGTTGACTGAAGGTTTAAATTTTGGCACATCATTATTTATATGAAAATATTTCAAAACTGATAAAAGCTACAATCAATGGGTTATTTTTTGTTGTATTCTACATGAAAATTGCACACATTTTCATATATAAAACTTTATGTAACAGCTAATATAAAATGGTGCCAACATTACGACAATCTGACGAAAAAATTTCTGATTTTTCGGCAGTTACCGCATGGTCATAAGGAAAAAAAAGTTTTTTTTTTTTTTATTTTTTTTTTTTTTCAAAAATTCACCATGAATCGAAATATTGTGCTAGAGACTTCCAATTTATTGCAAAATGAAGGTAAATTATTGAATATTACTAGAATGTAAGAGTTTTTAGCTTGCAATTGCATTTTTCAACCATTTGGGTTTAGTCAAAGTTGAATGAAGGTTTAAATTTTGGCACATCATTATTTTATATGAAATATTTCAAAACTGATAAAAGCTACAATCATGGGTTATTTTTTTTTGTTGTATTCTACATGAAATTGCACACATTTTCATATATAAAACTTTATGTAAACGGCTAATATAAAACGGTGCAAACATTACGACAATCTGACGAAAGAATTCTGATCTTTCCGGCAGAGTTACCGCTCGGACGTAAGGAAAAAAGTTTTTATTTATTTTTTTTCAATTCACCATAAATCGAAATAGTGTGCTACAGATTCCAATTTGTTGCAAATGAAGGGTAAATGATTGAATATTACTATAATGTAGGAGTTTAGCTTACAATGGTTTTTTTTTACCATTTCGGTTTAGTGAAGTTGATGGAAGGTTGAGATTTTTTGGCACTTATCGTTGTTTATATGAAAATATTTCAAAACTGATAAAAGCTACAACCATGGGTTATTTATTGTTGTATTCTACATGAAATTGTACACATATCCATATATAAAACTTTATGTAATGGCTTATATAAAACGGTGCAAACATTACGACAATTGGACAAAAAAATTTCAGATTTTTTCGGCAGTTACCGCGCGGACATAAGGAAAAAGGTTTTTTTCAAAAATTCACCATAATCGAAATATTGTGCTAGAGACTTCCAATGTGTTGCAAAATAAAAGTAAATGATTGAATATTACTAGAATGTAAGATTTTTAGCTTAAAATTGCGTTTTCTGGGCTCAGTTCGTGTCGCTGTGTGAAATAATCCTTTAGTTCATTATTTCTTAGGTAAATGAGCTAACAATTACCAGAGAATAAACAAAATAAAGAAGAGGTCAGTATAACTGACTCGCTCACCCAAAATAAAGAAGGGTGTCGGTATGGTAACTAGGGCGAGTGAGACCACTACCACGAACATCTTTGCCATTTAGAAATTTCCCACAACAAACTCCCTCAACAAGAGAGCCGACCCACAGAGCGGGGCGGTAACATACTACTACTGCCAACCCACGCCAAGCAGACTGCCGCGCCTCTGGTGGCCATCCTTTTCGTTAGCAGACTAGGAGACACACGTGCTTCGTTTTGCTCTTGGTTTTTTTGTGTGATTTCGTGGATTATTCGCTACAATGGAACTAAGCAGCTATTGCAGCAGCTAAGTGGTATTCCACAAGGTTGGATTTTAGTTTCGTTCCATCCAGGTGCATGTATTTGCCGATTTTTAGGTATAGATACAGGTTCCCGCCGGTCTGTAGCATGGCGGCATTGTTCTGCCTCATGGCGGTTTGGTTCTCGGTCTCCCATACCTGGAACCTTTCCCTTATTTTTAACGTGTGACTCTAGTCCTTTTCATAATTATATCGTTAGGGGATTTAGCCTACCCCTGGTGTTAGGTCATGCATGCATATGTCTCTACCTTACGTAGGCATTCAGTGTTTCTTGTCCAGACCCTAGCCATCGCTCTTCGTATCGGCTCAGGCTAGCTTGAGTGGTAGACTTTCTTTCGGGTTAGTCGTACACTCCTGGATATTTTTTCTCTTACTGTATTTTTATTTTCCCCTACGTTTGTTTTTGTATATTGTGTTTTGGTTAGCCTAGGGCGTCTGGTCTGTTCGCTTAGCCTAGGTCTCAGTGGTCCCATGGTCCTCTTTTGCAGTTTATTGCATCCTTATTGTCAGTTTTGTTGCATCACGTTTGTTGCATCTTCCTGAACAGTTTGGTTGCATTATCCTAGGCTACCGATTCAGTCGGTTGTGTTGTGTTATCGTACCTTGGTCACCTCATTGATCGTGGTACAGGCCAGACGCCCGTCCCAGTTTGCCTATCCCCCCCCCTGCTCTCCCCATAGAGTATGGGGGGTGGGAGGTTTGTCCTTGCTCGCTCCATCCGGGACCTGACTCCCTCTCTCCCTGCGCGGAGGGAGTAGGGGAGTCTGGACAGACACTTGGCTGGGAGTGACCTTGCTCTCCCTTGTTTGCGGTGGTGCTTCGCTGTGACGGAGTTGGGGGGTTGGCCTCCCCTCTCCTTTGTTGCTCCGGCACTCCGTCTTATACTCGGGAACTGTTTTCCGCCCCTCCTCGCTTCCCTCCCCCCCGTGACGACGGATCTCTGTTCTCTTCCTGGATGCCCCATCGATTTCGGGAGGGAGGTACGGTAGCCCCGCCTGCCGGCGGAGGTGGATGCCGTTTTTCCAGTGGTCCTTTTTGCTTTCCACCGTTCCTTCGTCTCCGGCGAGTTGCCCTAGGCATTCCTCCGGCAGAGTCGGACAGCACCGCGCTTCAGAGTCGTTCTCAGAAATTAGTTTAACTTTATTTATGCTTAAGTTAATTATAAGTATTTATAAGTCACCTTAAGCTGGGTTCCTCCCCTGACCTTGGTGTTTTTCATTCTCCGGCTTACACCGGAGTCTTCATTATTATGCCTTTTAAGGTGATAGGGGAGGGGTTATGCCCGAAAATTTATTATTCTCCGGCATGCAACGGAGTACTAAAGTAGCCCTGTGAGTGTTATATCGATACTCATGTATCTTTCCACTTACAGGCTACCAACTGTGAGCACCCGGGGTGCAATGCGGTGCTCCAAGACCCCTGCGGGCATGAGGTCTGCAGGTCTCATGCTCCTTGCTCGACGACTCACGGCGACTTGCAGGTCTGGTTCCACGAGGCGTGTTCGATCTGCTACGATCTCGTGAGTCAGTTTTTTTTGGACGGGTAGTATTTTTTCCATCAGCATATTCATAGGATATGAATTCTGACATATATATTAAGCTTAAGTTTTCTCTGATATTATGATATCTTGGTGAAAATATTGTTCTGAGATTGTCTAGACTTAAGCTTATTTTATTCTAAAGGTTGAATCTCAACTTTAGCCTAAAAATCTAATAGACACCCTCTCTTCCAGGCTGCCGCGGTCAGAGAGACTGCTCTCGCAACCTTGAGAGCTTGGGTCGGCGGCTTCGGGAAGAACGCCGCTAAGGGACAGCCCTACATTCTGGAGAAGAGGTTGGCTGTCCTGCTGTTTCCCGGCGGCAAGTCAACGGGGTACGTCGAGCCTACTGAGGCAGCCTCGACGATTGCGGCGATCCAAACGGCAGGTCGCCCAATGTCTGAAGGAACCAGGCCAGGATATCGGCGGAGGTCGCCACTCTAGGTCTTAATGTAGAGCCTATGGTAGGCTAAGACGATTTGTTAGTCGAGGTAGGTACGTTGGACGCTCAAGGGGTTTCCCTTGGCGCCACTATATCTTCTTCTCCTGCTCCTTCTGCTGCTTCCTTCCAGGCTTTACGGGAGCGGAGCTCACGTATAGTACGCCCGGCGCTTCTGTGGTTCCCCAAGTGAAGGGTCACAGAGCGCAGAAAACTTTAACCAAGACGTCGTCGTCCAAAAAGACTTCGTTCGGCGTCTTCTTCTCGTAAGTCTTCGGCTTCCATCCCGGAGCAGAGAAAGGGAAAGACATCTTCTTCGAGCTCTAGAGGGTCGAAGAGTAAGTCCTCCAAGGAGAGATCCCGTACTCCGCGGAGTCGGTGGTATCTCCTTCCCCTACGGTACCTCTAATGAGTTACCCATCTACTTCTGCATCATTCCCCACTTTTGATCCTAACACTTTCTCCGCCGGGATGATGCAACAGATGGGAGATCTAGTAGGGTCGCTGAGGTCTAGCATGGAACAGATGTTTTCTCAGTTGTCGGACAGGATTGCCACACAGGAGAATCTCATGTCCGGCTTCAACCAAGCTCCTCAAGCTGCCTCTCCGGCACCTGGCGCAGGCCTACTCCAACTTCCTCCTCATGATTCCCTCCCTCCATTCTCAATGAACAAATCCCTGGAGAGTAGCTTCATATGCTCCTTTCCAGGACGGGTTCATCTCTATCCCAGAGTGTGGTACTCGAAGAATCGAAGACTTCGAGTTCTACCCGGAGAATCTTCAGCCTCCGTTCATTGGCTACGCCAGGCTGACGGAGGCTGCTATGAATAGGAGGACAAGGTTCAAAGGAGACAGTGCTGTACTCCAGGGACCAAGCTCAGAGGGAATGGCTCCGCTGTTTGGAAGAGATGGACTGTGTAAACACCAGAATCCAGGCGTTCAAGAGTCCTTTCACCATCTTTACGATGGAGGAAGAGACTCCTCTTCCTTTCTTGACAAAGATCGCCAGCGTTACCATCCAGGCTGGCTTAAAAGGAGAGCCCTTACCGCAGCTGAGAGAGGCAGACCCCACATCACCCTTACTTCCTTCGCTTGGTGATTTGTGGGAAGACCTACCGAACACCTTTTCAGTAGGAAAGCTTAAACCGGACTGCGCGATGGACCAGTTCGGCGAGAAGCTGCCGAGACTCCCCGATAACCTCATTCAGTCTGAGTTTGAGGCTAGGACTAGGCTGGCCAGGTCTCTCAACACGATGGCGATGACTGAAGTAGCGGGCCCTATCATATGCTTCGGAACCGCTATTCAAGCTTTTGACCAAATCACCAGACTTGTAAAGTCTAATCGTACTTGTACGAGTTTGTGGTTGCTAGGGTAAACTGCAGAAAGCATGTCCTTCAGGAAGCAACTATTCGGCATGAGCTGAATAAGTTGCTCTCCTCCAACATTTGGGCCGACCTTTTCCCAGAAGCTATGGTGAAAGAGGTTCAGAACGAGGCCACGAGGCTCAATCAGAGCCTCAAAGACCGTTGGGGCCTCTCCGCCAAAAGACGACAAGACTCTTCGTCATCAGGTAAGAAGCTGAAGAAGTCCAAGAGGTTTCAGCCTTATCAGAAGAAGCCTCAGCACTTCGGTCAGGCTGTGTCTGCGGTACCAGTCGCTCAGCCAGGACAGCCTTCCACATCAAAGGCTCAGGCTCAGCCTATCTTCCTGATTTCCCCGCAATCCCAACCTTCCACGTCCTATGCTGTCTCCCGGCATTTAACCAAGTGTACGAAGCCAGGCCTTTCAGCACTTCGACCGGTTCGCCAGGGAAGTAGAGCCAGAGGCTTATCGTCAGAGAGGATCAGGAAGGTTGCTCAACAGGGGGAAAACACTTCCGTGGAGGCCGCGGAGGTCACTCAGCTCAACAGCAGTGAGATCTCCAAGGTAGGAGGGAGACTGTTCCTCTTCCGGCATCGGTGGGGGTTCAGCAAATGGGCACAAAGTAGTGTGTCGAAAGGCCTGGGTTGGAGTTGGTCGGAGGCCCCCCTCCACCCCCAGACCATTCCTTCAACTTCCATCGAAGGAATTGACAGAGTATGCAGAGGAACTCCTTCAGAAAGGAGCAATAGTGAGAGTCAAGCGGTAAAGTTTCAAGGTCGCTTATTCAGCGTGCCAAAGAAAGGCTCATTAAAAAGAAGAGTAATCTTAGACTTGTCCCAGTTAAACTTAGCCATTCGCTGCGACAAGTTCAAAATGCTGACTATCTCGCAGGTGCGGACCTTACTTCCCCGTGGGGCCGTCACCACCTCTATCGATCTTACAGACGCATACTATCATATCCCTATTGCAAGACACTTTCGCCCTTACCTAGGCTTCAAGCTAGGAGACCAAGCATTCTCGTTCAAGGTAGTTCCCTTCGGTCTGAACGTAGCCCCCAGGGTATTCACGAAGATAGTGGAAGTAGTAGTTCAACAACTAAGGTCCAAGGGATAATGGTAGTAGCGTACCTCGACGACTGGTTGATTTGGGCACCAACAGTCAAGGAATGCCGCAAAGCCACAAAGAAAGTCATTCAGTTCCTGGAATATCTGGGGTTCCAGATAAACAGGACAAAATCAAGACTCACTCCGGAGTCCCGTTTTCAATGGCTGGGCATTCAATGGGATTTATCCTCTCACAGTCTGTCAATTCCGATAGCCAAAAGGAAGGAAATAACGAAGTCAGTGAAGCAACTTTTTAAGGTACAAATATGCTTCAAGGAGAAACCAGGAAAGAATCTTAGGTTCCCTTCAGATTTGCCTCAGTGACAAAACATCTTGATGAAAGCCAAACTGAAAGACTTAAACAGGATCTGGCGCTCAAGAGCAAATGTCGATCCAGAGACAAGTTGTCAACAATCCCGCAAATTCTCCGAAATCGTCTGCGTCCTTGGACAAAGATGAAGAATCTGTCCATGTCAGTGCCTCTTCAATTCCCTCCTCCGGGAATCACTATCCACACAGACGCTTCATTAAGCGGCTGGGGAGGATATTCTCAATTCAAGAAAGTTCAAGGAACTTGGTCACTCCAATTCCACCAGCTCCACAATAAATGTATTGGAAGCAATGGCAGTGTTCCTAACCCTGAAGAGGCTCCTTCCACCAAAGAACTCTCATGTAAAGTTAGTTCTGGACAGCGCAGTAGTAGTTCACTGCATAAACAGGGGAGGCTCCAAGTCAAGACACCTGAATCATGTCATGGTAGCCATCTTTTCCCTGGCGGACAAGTTCAGTTGGCACCTCTCCTCCACCCATCTGGCGGGAGCGAGGAATGTTATAGGCAGACCGCTCTATCCCGGTCAGTTCCACTAGAGTCGGAATGGTCGCTGGACAACAGTTCGTTCCAATGATACACCGGAGGGTACCAGGTCTACAAGTAGATCTGTTTTGCCTCTCAAGCAAACCACAAACTCCCATGTTATGTGGCTCCCAACCTGGACCCTCTGGCCTATGCCACAGACGCTCTATCCATAGACTGGAACAAGTGGAAAAAGATTTACATCTTTCCTCCGGTGAATCTTCTCCTGAAAGTTCTGAGCAAACTCAGGACTTTCAACGGTCAAGTAGCTCTAGTAGCACCGGACTGGCCGAAGAGCAATTGGTATCCCCTGCTGCTGGAATTGGGTCTTCGTCCCCTTCGATTCCCAATCCCAGACTCCCCATCCCATCGGTACAAATGAAGACTTGTGTTCGCTTCCTAAGGATTCTTAAAGCCCTAACTTTATGGACTTCATGAAGTTTGCGGCCAAGAGGGTATGCAAATATAGATCCACAAAATATCCTCTTCTTAGAATCAGATAAAGGATTCAACTTTGAGGCAGTATGACGCTGCAGTTAAAAAGTTGGCATCTTTCCTGAGAGAATCGGACATCAGAATCATGACAGTCAATTCAGCTATATCCTTTTTCAGATCCTTGTTTGAAAAAGGGTTCGCAGCTAGCACTATTACGACAAACAAGTCAGCCTTGAAGAAGATCTTTCAGTTGGGTTTTAACATAGACTTAACAGACTCCTACTTTTCGTCTATTCCCAAGGCTTGTGCTAGGCTTAGACCTTCTTTAAGGCCTACTTCAGTGTCATGGTTTCTGAATGATGTTCTAAAACTGGCTTCAGATACAGATAATACGACATGTTCATTCATAATGCTCTTAAGAAAAACATTATTTTTATTAAGCTTGGCTTCAGGGAAGCTAGAATTTCAGAACTGTCGGCGCTATCCAGAGATTCGGTCATGTAGAATTTCTCCCCTCAGGAGAAGTTCTGCTTTCTCCGGATCGCAGCTTTTTAGCAAAAAATGAGGATCCTTTGTTGAGGTGGGAACCATGGAAAGTCATTCCCCTTCCTCAAGACCCTTCTCTTTGTCCGGTGATGACCTTGCGAGCCTTTCTGTCTAGGACATCCTCCTCCTCTTCAGGTCCCCCCTTTAGGAGAGAAAAAGGTGGAACCTTATCAATTAAAGGTATAAGACAACAGATCCTCTACTTTATTAAACAAGCTAACCCTAAGGCACACGATGTCAGGGCAGTGGCCACCTCAATTAATTATTTTCAACATATGAATTTTGATGATTTGAAAAAGTATACTGGATGGAAATCGCCGACAGTATTTAAGCGTCACTACTTGAAGTCTTTGGAATCTCTGAAATTTTCAGCAGTAGCAGTGGGAAACATAGTTTCCCCTGACTCTGCCCAGTAGTATAGTTGAAGATCCAGATCTCTTTCTACCTACCTTACCTAACATTTTGTCTAGCCTACCATATTGCTCTACACTTCGTCTCGAGCCTTAGCTGCTCACATGATTGCTTGGTTGGTGTGTCCCTTATTTTTGTGCTAGGGTCACCCACAAATGTTTGTATATATTATCATTACGAGTGTGGTCCCCTTATTTTTATGCTAGGGTTCCACCACACTCATTTTACGAGGTGGTTTGTTCTTTATGGCTTTGTATATATGAATTCATTATCCCACACACATGGTAATTTTACATATTCATACTTGTAATTGGTTTAAATACTTTGTAAATATTTTATAGCTTATAAGTTACATTTATTTTTATTATCCCTTATTCAGAAATTGTCTGAAGACACTGTAGAATATTCCATTTTATTTCAATTATAGTATTTTAGTCAATTTTTTTGTTTTTAGTTTATTGAGACCCTCTGTACTTCTCAATCTTGTGCTATTTCTCTGGTACTATTTCACACAGCGACACGAACTGAGCCCAGAAAAAGGATTTTGACGTAGGAAAAATCTATTTCTGGGTGATTGGTTCGTGTCGCCCAGTGAAATCCCTTCTCTTCCCAACCCTTCGCCCAAGATTGATTGCTAACTTCAGGATGGCCACCAAGAGGCGCGGCAGTCGGCTTGTGTGGGTTGCAGTAGTAGTATTGCCGCCCCGCTCTTTGGTCGGCTCTCTTGTTGAGGAAGTTTGTTGTGGGAAATTTCTAAATGGTAAGAAGTTCGTGGTAGTGGTCTCACTCGCCTAGTTTTACCATACCGACACCCTTCTTTTTATTTTGGGTGAGCGAGTTCAGTTATACTGACCTCTTCTTTATTTTGTTTATTCTCTGGTAATTGTTAGCTCATTTACCTAAGAAATAATGAACTAAAGGATTATTTCACATGGGCGACACAAACCAATCGCCCAGAAATAGATTTTTCCTACGTCAAATCCTTTTTCGACCATTTCAGTTGAGTCAAAGTTGTCTAAAGGTTGACTTTTTGGCACTTATCGTTATTTATATGAAAGATATTTCAATACTGTTTAAAGGCTACAACCATGGGTTGTGTTGCTAGTCTACATGAAATTGCACACATTTTCATATAAAACTCTGTGTAACGGCTAATATAAAATGGTCCAAAAACTTACATCAAACTGACGAAATAATTTCCGAAATGTGTCGCTGATGCTTTTTAGTGCAAGAAGAAAGAAATCCGTGCATGCGCCCACGCCTGGGTAACGCTTGTAAACAAAACAACAGCTTGAATCCATGAACTCCAGCATCCCTCAAGGTGCTTGATTCAAAAGTTTTTGCCAAGTAGACCAACAACTATTTTTTCGCGAATTTTTATTAAACTTTTTGCGTTGACGTATCATACGTCAATCAAGCACCCAACAGACAATTTTCGTTGACTTTTAATACGTCCAATATAGGCGTTTTAAGGGTTAATTGCTATGGTGGAAAAAGATCGGCAAGGGTATATACTGCTAAAGTTAATCTGTAAGTTTTAGCTGAAGTTTAGGAAAGAATGTTGATACGTTAACGACTTATCGTGCATCGTCAATATGGATAAACTTTCGCAAACTTCGGTATAGTACCATCAAACTCGACCATAAACAAAATTTAAGAGAAATGTGTTTCAATGAAAACTATTGGCATGAAAAGAACACATTACTACTGTTTAAACTCCAATAAAAGATAAATACGTAATGCTCGTAGTATTCTGATGAGATAAAGTGAAAATATCGAACGGAATGTTGATTTTTGTTTACACAATAACATGCCCGTAGCACCATCTACTAACAAGAAAAATAACTAAATTTCGTTCACAAACGAAACTTTTTCAAGGGATATTTCCACTGAAAACACTTTGTATAACGTAAAATAACCTTGTCTCATATAAATAGAGTATCTTGAGATTAATTTTGTGCTAACTAGAGGCAAGAAAGTCGCTCTGATTTGAGATCAACACAGCAAAACAAACTTACTTTGCAATTGCCCTCAGCTGATTTCCAAAACAAAACATTTATTTCTATGTTTGTATTTTATAATACAAACAAATAGTAATATGAAAATATATATATATTATTATTGGATGCAGTGAAGTAAAGCAAAACTTTTTAAATATTCATGGAAAAGATGCGTATCTATTATGTATGTCTGTATTTTATCATATGATACTAATACGTATATGATTATTACTTACTCAAATTTTATATCTCATGTAAGATGCAACCCCCATAAAATTATCTCTAAAATTAGGGCTTCAAAAGTTGCATGATAACACGAGTATATACGGTAATTTAGTTTGACAAATGTGGTAAGTAATGTACAAGTTTATCTTGGACAGTTGGTCTTCATGTTTACTGACAAAACGCTTTTACTTTGGCAGAGGGAGTGTTGCAGAGATGTTGGTGTCTGGGTGGGGGCCAGTCTCAAACTTGGCTTGTGGGTTGGTAATAAGCTTATTACTATAACTACCTCTCGGCTGCTCACAGAGACCTCTTAAATATGGACTATGTGATAATGCTTGCAGTTGTGCAATCTAGAAAAGGGTAAGGTTTATACGTACGTATATGCTTTTAGAGATTATAAGTGGTTTATTGGTGGTATGATTGATTGATATTACTAAAAAGTTTCCTTTGGTGAAATAAATATTAATTTACATTATATGTACCATTTTTCCTTCAATTGATTATTGCAGGAAGCCCAGCTCCTGAACCTTTTATATCCAGCACAGCTAGCGCTAGTCGTAGACGTCATCGCTCCAGAATAATTTCATAGAACCATATCACATGAGGTAATTTTTTTTCTTTATTCTTAAGTATAAAACTGTGGATGTACTCAATGTACTGTAATAATAGTCTAGGTGCCTTTATGCTTTAATCATCTTGCTAGAACCCTAAGATTTTGGGTTGGAAGGATTTGTCAGTTATCCATGTCTTATAACATTGCATAAAGTTCTTGTTCAGATAAGACTTGAACTCATAGAATGTAAGCATTTTTACTCCAGAGTAATTAACTGAAGGTTCTGCTGAAGAAACTGAGTACTTTGCACCACAAATATATTTATTGTATGGACTTTTTGATTGAATAAATTTTGATTGAATATGCACTTTCAGGACATAATTTTTTTTTTTACCTGATGAGTTGAGGAAAATGAAGTATTTTCTGTGTTTAATTTTGTGTATACTTCCCTCTTATCAAGCATTACACTTAGAGTAAACAGTTTTGATTTCGAGAGGCGGAGGCAAATCAATTTTTTTCTATGAAAAACCCAGTATAACAACCATTTTGACGTTGATAGGAGAAATCCTCTAGACTGTTACTTAATAGGTTTTCCTTCCTCTTCCAAGGACTCATAAATTATATCTGTGCTACTCCTTATTGTTAAATTGCTTTTAAAAAAATTTTGGTCTGTTCTCTATTTTTTTTCACTTATGTTAACCTCTCTAATTATATCTTTGAATCCCAAGAGGAAGTAAGGAAAATACAGAAAGAAGAGATCCTACTTGTTTAAAGGGAAAAAAATAAATTGATAGATTAAAGTTATATTAAGATGCAAAGAGAATAGTTTTTACTGTAGTAATGCATAACATCTTTGCTTGAACTTCTGTAGTTCCAATTGCATGACACATCCTCTGGGAGCTGTTCCACAGTCCAACTTGTGAGGAATAAAGTACCTCTTGGAACTGAGAAGTTCAACAACGAGGCACATTTACTGCATGTTGTGCTGCTGTTCGTTGAACATGGATAAGTGAATAGAAGATTATTATATCTAATAGTTGTAAAGTATTAATGGTGTAATTAACTTTCTTTTTTTTTCAGGCCAACTTCAAAACCTCAAAGTAAAGATGATCTCCATATGAGAAATGTGAAGAGAACTAGTGGAGATATTCTTTCAGGCTTGGAGATCAAGGTGTGTTAAACAAGTGTTTGTTAAGAACATTATCATCTATACAGGGTGTCTATAAGTCATGAGGCAATTTAAAATACTTGTAGCTTCATAAACTATACGTTATAGAATTAATCTGTAAAAAGGTTAAGAAAGAAGAATGACCTTAATTTTGTATTAGTCTTGGCAATTTTCAACATGTTCACCATCATTACTATACAGTAGTACCTCGTACTTCGAACTTGATCGAATCCAGAAGGCTGTGCGAAGACAATTTGTTCGAATATGAAACAAATATCCCCATAAGAAATATATAGGGAAATCAGGATGATTCGTTCCTGAACCAACCAAAAAGTCCCCCTTTTCACATTTTTTCTATTATTAATGTGTTCAAAAGTTGAATTAAGATTGTAAGTAATGAAACAGTACGGTTATATGAAGTAAAATTGTCTAAATTTTATTTTTTCTATGTAGATTTACGAACTGTTGGTTTAAAAGTGGCGGCCGGCCAGCTGGGGTATGGAGGGAGGAGAGACGGGAACCCTTTGAGCAAACCAAATTGGTGCAGTATGCAAAGGTTGATAACAAAATCAATTTTATTCACATATTAGGTACAAAGATAATCAAAGGAATCGATAGTGTGTGTGTCCAATTGAGAGAGAGAGAGAGAATCAGCTGTTTACACTTGGATCTAAAGTGCACAAAAGAGATTAATTATGCCACAATACATCAACTTACTGTTGGCAAATGGCAGACTTTTAAAACAAACATGAGGATTTTGCAAACAAATAAGTAATAAGTCAAGAATTCAAGAGAGATAAAATAACTTTTCACAAGGAAACTGTTTCAACAACAGTCGAAGGGCATGCAGAAACTGAAAGCGGCACCAGTATGTTTACCACAGAGCTGAGTTACTTTTACAGTAGTAAAATATCATAACAAGCATTTGTCACTAGATTGGTATTTTACCGTAACAAAAATAAAAGGGATTTGGGCAAACCGAGTTGGTGAAAGAAATGAGGAATAATTATCCCAGATCAGCTGAGAAAGTTCAGTGAGAAGCAGGGCTGTTTCTCTCTCTCTCTCTCTCTCTCTTCTCTCGGTCTCTCTCTCTCTCTCTCGTCTCTCTCTCTCTCTCTATCTCTCCTCTCTCTTCTCTCTCTCTCGTACTCTACAGCACGACGAAACAGACTAGAGCACATTTTTTTTTTTTTTTTTTTTTTTTTTTTTTGTTTTTTTTTTTTTTTTTTTTTTTTTTTTTTTTTTTACCCTATTGCATTTGTTTACATGTTTTATCATTGTTAAATTTTTTGTGAAAATAACATAAGGTTTTAATTTTTTATGTGGAATTGGTACTGCTTTTACGTACATATAGTAAAGATTTTACTGTCCTCTCCTCTCCTGAACAATACCACAAACGCACAATAACTATAAATCATTCATTCATTATTCCTCAAAATATAAAGGCTCCCTCCCTCTACCTCAAGTTAGAGTGTATCACCTAGACTGTCTCATTTGGTGCAACCGAACTGGCGTCAATTAGATTTTTTTTTTTATCGTTACGTTAAATTTAGTGGAAAGGAAAATTCCCTTTTTATGGTGAATTGTTATTGCTTTTACATACTTACAGTAATATTTTAACACTCTTCGCCCTCCTTCCTCCTCAACATCAACTCTCCCTCATTCAGTCTCAAGTCAGCTGGGCATGACGTCACTGCGGTATGTACGATTTTATACATCTTTTATGCTGAATGTTATATTGAAAGCTATATTTATACTGAAATGCTTTATAACTATTATTTATTTGTTGAATATTATCATTATCATTAAACTATAGATTGTAAATGAAAAAAAAAAATTTTAATACAGTTTTACTTGTAAGACCCAGTAGGCCATCGAATACAAAAAAAGTAGTATAAGCTAGATAATCAGTCAGTTTTGAAGTACGAGCATATGCTCCAAAAAACGAAGTTCAACATAAGAAACTTTCAACAAAACGAGGCACTACTATACTACAAAGAAGTGTGATTGTAGTTTTCATAAAATATTATCCAGCTGATTTTCAGTAATGCCTTCATCACATTAGTTATCTTTGCTTGGAATTCTTCTTAAGATTGAGGCTTAGTTGCATTACGTAAGCTACTACTGTGGTGTTGTCCAACATCTATACCCTTGATTGTCCCTTCACCCTCTCCCGGACTTCCCGAAGTGCCAGAAACGCTGCTTTTAACCCCAACACGTTTATATGGAGTTCTCTGTCCTCACAACTCCATTTCCCTGAAACCATCAGCTCCTCCATGTGGGGCTACCCAACCTTCAAGTGACGTATCTGAGAACAGCAAGAGGTCCGGAAAGGGTTGCTGAAGGGGGAACTCCCACTGTCAGATTGTTGTCCTGAACCCACCACAGTGCATCCTTTACAAAAGAATGGCCCTATGATTTGATTCTTCTCCAAAACACACAAGACATTAATTTTTAAGAGAATCTCTTCATGTTCAATAGATTCGGATAGATTCGCGTGGCTTGTCAGTTACCAAATATGGCAATTATGCATGTTGACCATGCCATTAATGGGTAATGTTGCTTCGTAAGAAAACAAAGTTATCATAAATGCACAATCAGTATTAATTCTTTCATTGAACTGATGACAGAAAGTAAGTCATGTATGATAATTCTCTTATAACAACATTGATGCATTCAATTCTTTATGCTTTCATTTTAAATTTTTCTGCAGAATCTTATCCACAATTTTTTATGAGAGCCTCATCTCCAAAGATTCTTGTTTGAGACTTTTCTTAGACATCTTTCAAAGGATTGTTCTACATATGCTACAGTTCCTCAATGCTTAGTCTCCCAGACTCTGGACCTTACAATAACAGAACAACTTGTTTCTTAAATTTCTTCGTCCACTTGGCTACGCAAATTCCTGCGTGGTGGTGCTTTATTGTACTGGGTTTCAACCTCTTAGACAACAACAGCACAGTTTTAGCTCGGCCAACTAAAGATATTTTTTTCTTTTTTTTTTGTGCTAGTGAAGCTATGGGTTAACAGCACTTCTGAAAAAGTTGTTTAAGTTTCAAGAAATTAAAGAAAAAAAAAATATTTTGATAAAAACATAATAAATAAAACTTCAGAAGAACAGAAAAAATGGATACATTAAGCTTCCATATCCGTTTTTGCAGATAATTCTATCTTTTATAGTTAACAAAGCTACAAGTATTTTAAATTGCTTTCTGTAACACTTAGGTATATAATAATTACTTTTTGTTGAGTAACTTTTGAATAGGAAAATTGTACCACTTTAACTATACGTACTAAAAATGATTAAATGTCTTTCAAAGGTGATGGCATTAGTTGGCCTAGTAGTGGACTTGGTGAATCTACTGAGTGACCGGCTATCTATAGGTAGTGGTGTGTCTACATCTGGTGTTGGTAACACAGATACCAAATCAGGTGAACCTCATTTATGCGCCTGTTGGTGTCAAGGGTGGGCAGAAATTTATACATCAGACAAGCTCACAGGTTTAGTTTTCTTTATGCTAAAAATTTATAGCTCTCTAGTTTGTGTAAGTTACATCCATCATAACTTTTTAGTTAGGAGCATGAAACTTATATTCTATCCAAATGAGGATTCTACTTTTAAGGAACACTACCTACAATGTGCCTTGCCCTGTTACATTGTTTATGGTATTCCATCGTATTAAGCTTGCCTTTGTCTCAAATTTTCACTGATGTAAGAAGAAATCCTTTGGGCAAGTCCTGTGAGAATCCAAAATAAGAAACTTAGTGGTTTCATTTCAATTTACTTGCTGGCCTTATTAGTGCATTTAAAATGACAAGGACGTTCATGTTGCTCTTTATAAGGAAAAGATCAAATACATGCCACTCTGTGGTTTATAAACCAAGTTATTGTTCACAGATATAAGAGCCATGTAACAAGAGTGCAACAATTTGCTTAACAAAGGACTGTTCTGTGGATTGGAGTGGAGAGCCTGAGAGCGGTTTATAGACCAGTGTTAACCTTGGTATAGTAAAGAAGAAAGTCTAGAAAGTTATGAAAAGTCATAGAAAGCTAGAGTGAATGCACCTTGATCCTATATGATCTCTAAAAAAACTGAATAAACCATCAAAGGGTCAAGTATTGGGTGCTATTGCTTGGTTCCATTACTTAATTCAGGGGAAGGAAAGATGATGATTGGCTGCAAGAGTGGGAGGAAATATGCATCTGTCCTCACATCAGGGATTGAAGGGTGATCGCAAAGAATTTTTGTGATCACACAGAAATAAAAAAAAGGACTCCTTGCTAAAAGACTCAGACTTATATTCCTTTAAAGATTTGGCCCAACTAGAAAAGGAAAAATAAGGGATACAGCAAACATATAAAAACAGGGTCAGGGCTGCCAGCACAAAACGGGGAAACCAGGAAGTGCAGGGAGCTGAAGGGGATGGCAATGCCAAGGTACCCAAGGAAAAACTGAACCAGGGATGACAGAGGCCAAGGGCTAAGGCAAAAAATCAAGAAGATAAATTTACATTTGTCAAATCAACAAGATATTTGTTTTATAAAAAGATGGCAATAAGTGTCTTGACCCTCCAAGAAGTAGCAGCATATTAGGAGGAAAATGCAGGTATTAGCATCATTAAACAATGAGCTGGACATTTTCATAAAATATAAACTATTAATTGAATCAAAGCCATTACTTTTGATATGACAGAATGTTTTTATTTCAATAGAAAAGTCAATATGAGATAGGGTATGTGCTCTGGATAAATTGTAACTTGTTCCTACACTATATACAAACCCTCGTCCTTTATATAAGGAATTACTTTCGGCATTGCTGGAATACGGCCATTAAATCTTGATCAAGGTGGTTAGGCTGTAACTACCGTGTGGCAGGCGGGCTAGGACCAAGCCGCCTGCCCGGATGTAAACACTCCACTTTGCCTTCGGCAGTCTTCCGATGGAGGGACGTGTGTTTGTAAGCTCTTGCTGACTGGCCGTTGATCATTTTCCGGTGGGATCTTTCTTGTTTATTTTTGTTTTTTAAATATACTGTGTTTGATATCAACCCTTAAATGACGAGCCTCCTTATTTACAAAAGTGTCTGCCATATGTCGGCGGGGCGTTCGGGAGTTAGTGGTCGAAGCAGAATTTTTTTTTTTTTTTTTTTTTTTTAATCACAGCACGCTTAGTTTTTAAGATCAAGAGTTCATTTTTGGCTCCCTTTTTTGTCATTGCCTGAAGTTTAGTATGCAACCATCAGAAATGAAAAAATTTCATTATTCTATATAAATATTGAAATATATGACAGCGAGAAAAAAATTTAATAAATAATTGTATACAAATCACACTGTGAGCAAAACCGCTAAAGCTAAGAAGTTATTTTTATTTTTGTTGTATTGTATACTAAATTGCGATGATTTTGGTATATAACAAATTGTAAAATGATCAAAAGCAAACATTGAGAAAATATTATCACAAAATGATGCATGAATTCATAACCACGCAGCCTTAAAAAAGGTTTTTCCAAAAATTCACCATAAATCGAAATATTGTGCTAGAGACTTCCCATTTGTTGCAAAAAGAGGGTAATTGATTGACTATTACCAGACTGTAAGTATTTTAGCTTACATTTGCAGTTTTATGACCATTTCGGTCGAGTTAAAGTTGAACCGAAGGTCAAATTTTTTCTATTTATCGTTATTTATATGAAAAAATATTTCAAAACTGATAAAAGCTACAAACCATGAGTTATTTTTTTTGTTGTATTCTACATGAAATTGCACACATTTTCATGTATAACACTTTTATGTAATGCCTAATAGAAAACAGTGCAAAAATTACAACAATGTGACTAAAGCAATTCTGATATTTCAGCAGTTACCGTGCGTGGTGTGAAGGAAAAAGTTTTTTTCAAAAATCACCATAAATGAAATATTGTGCTAGAGACTTCCCGTTTGTTGCAAAATGTAGGTAAATGATTGAATGTAACTAGAATGAAGCGTTTCAGCTTACAATTGCATTTTTCGACCATTTCGGTTGAGTCAAAATTTGACCGAAGGTTTAAATTTGGCACATCGTGATTTATATGAAAATGTTTCAAAACTGATAAAAGCTACAATTCATGGGTTATTTGTTTTTTGTTGTATTCTACATGAAATTGCATACATTTTCATGTAACACTTAATGTAATGCCTAATAGAAAACAGTGCAAAAATTATGACAAGGTGACTAAAGAAATTCAGAGATTTTCAGCAGCGTTAGCGCACACGGAGGTAAGGAAAATTTTTTTTTTTTCAAATTCACCATAATCAAAATATTGTGCTAGAGACTTCCCGTTTGTTGCAAAATGAAGGTAAATGTTACTAGAATGTAAGAGTTTTAGCCTACAATTTTGTTTTTCAACCATTTTGGTCAAGTCAAAGTTGACTGAGGTTGAAAATTTGGCACTTATCATTATTTATATGAAAATATTTCAAAAACTGATAAAAGCTACAACCATGAGTTATTTTTTGTTGTATTCTACATGAAATTGCGTATATTTCATACATAAAACTTTATGTAACGGCTAATATAAAATGGTGCAAAAATTATGTCAAAGTGACAATAGAATTTTTGAGATATTCGGCAGAGTTTCTGCGCTGCTGACGTAAGGAAAAAGTTTTTTTCACAAATTCACCATAAATCAAAATATTGTGCTAGAGACTTCCAATTTGTTTTGCAAAATTAAGGTAATGATTGAATATTACTAGAATGTAAGAGTTTAGCTTACAATTGCGTTTTTTAACCATTTCGGTCGAGTCAAAGTTGACCGAAGGTTTGAAATTTTCGCACTTATTTTTTTTTTATTATATGAAAATATTTTAAAACTGATAAAGCTACAACTATGGGTTATTTTTTGCTGTATTTAACATGAAATTACGCACATTTCCATACATAATACTTTATGTAACAGCTAATATAAAACGCAAAAATTATGACACAGTGACGAAAGAATTTCTGAGATGTTTTCGGCCAATTTAACCGCACGGAGGGATGGGAGAAGTTTTTCAAAAATTCACCATAAGTCGAAATATTGTGCTAGAGACTTCCATTTGTTGCAAAATGAAGGTAAATGGTTGATTATTACTAGAATGTAGAGTTTTAGCTTACAATTGCGTGTTTTACCATTTTGGTCGAGTCTAAGTTGACCGAAGTTGAAATTGTTTTGGCACTTATCCTGATTTATATGAAATATTTTAAACTTATAAAAGCTACAACCATGGGCTGTTTTTAGTTGTATTTCTACATGAAATTGCGCACATTTTCATATATACGTAAACTCTATTTAACGGCTAATATAAAACGGTGCAAAAATTAGGACCAAAGTGACGAAAGAATTCTGAGATGCGTCGCTAATGCTTTGTAGTGCGAAAAGAAAGACATTTGCGCATGCGCAGCTGGTAACGCTTGTAAACAAAACAGCATGATCCGTGTACTCCCAGCATCCCTCAAGGCGTGTGATTTAAAATTTTTTGCAAACTAGGCTAAAACTATTTTTGCCGCGAATATTTAAAAAACTTTTTTTGTAGTAGACGTACCATACGTCCACTGGCACCCCAAGACAATTTAAGTCGACGTACATTACGTCCATCGGCGTTTAAGGGTTAATATTAAATAATTCAATTAATATACAAAACCCCACTTTTTTGATACCCTTATAGCTGCCTTTCTACTTTGTGTTAAGGGTCAGCAGCAAAGGTATGCCAACATCTTTATTATTACATACTTTCGCCCTTAACCCTTAAACGCCGACTGGACGTATTTTACGTCGAGATAAATTGTCTCTCGGGTGCCGACCTGGACGTATTTTACGTCGACATACGTTTTCAAAATTTTTTTTTTAAATTCGCGGAAAAATACTTATAGGCCTACCAGCCTAAAATTTTGAATCACGGCGCCCTTGGGGGATGCTGGGAGTTCACGGATCAAGGCCTTGTTTTGTTTTGAAGCGTGACCCAAGTGCGCATGCGCGATATCCCTTCTTCTCGCTCCAGCCAGCATCAGTAGCGCATCATCCGAGAGCGATCTTTCGTCAGAAGCGTGTTTTCTGGATTTGTGCGAGACTTAGAGCATTTGTGTTGCTACAGGACATTCCTAGATATGTCTCAACGACGTGTGGACCGCAAAAGGCACGTTTTACCCGTCCGAAGGAATCGTGTAAGGCGAGTTTTGGACCTGGATGCTGGCGAGGGGCCAAGCACCCAGCATGACCCCGCGCCTCAAGGCCGTTCTGTGCGGCCACGTGTGGCTGAAAGTGTTTTAGGAACACAGCGTATGCCTTTGGTTACCCCTAGGAAGCATGTGGGCGTCCTTAGGGGGCATTCGTAAGCATTTGGGAGGCCTCCAACCAAGGAACATAGATGAATATCTATCGGAGCTTGATCGGGAACATGTCGCAAGTCCTCATTTTGATGGCGGATGGTCATCGAGTGATGAGGACATCAGTCCCGATGAAAGTGAGGATGAATATATGCCCCCAATGTCCGTATCGAGGCTCACATCCCGAAAGTGAGCTCGAATTCAGTGGGTTTCAGTGCTTACGAGGGGGAATCTGAGGAGGGGGACGGGCACGTAGAAGGTCGGCTCGTCGCGCCAGCCAAGGTGAAGGTCGGTCGTCGAGAGTGACGAGGGGGTGGACGGAGGACCCCCACACCCATCCTAACATGCACCCCTTCACGGCAACCCCTGGGATCACCGTACCAGTACCCCTGACTGTTTTGGGGTTCATCCAGCTTTTCCTGACGCGGGAATTGCTGGAATACCTGGTACACGAGACGGTGGACTACGCTCGGTACTGCCGGTATGAAGCTGAGGACGACCTGTCGTATTACTTGGCGGGGTTGCAACCTCATTGACATGGCGCATTTATTTTTTTTGGGGCTCCACCACTTTATTTTGGATGACACCTGCTGTCGACGTCAGGCAATAATATTTGAGGAGAAATTATTTTTTATGTATGCCGAATGTGACCTGGCGTTATGTCCCGTGATAATTTCCTGGCGTTGGACAGGTACTTCAACGCCTTCAACCGAAGGGCAATTATACCCGGAATAACAGTGATCGCCTCATTTAGTGCGCACAGTGTTGGATTTCAGTGGACCCCCGGCCCCCCCCTGTATTCGCGTTCTCCAGATTCACGGACTCACACATTCGCGGATTTCTCTCGGGACGTTCCCTGCATTATTCGCGGAAAATTCGCGCATTCGCGGTATTTTTTTATGATAAATATCCACAAATTCCTGGTTTTTTTATGAATTTCATCATAAAATGCACTTTTTGTGATAAAACTATTAAAAAAAACCATGTAGGAAAATTTTTAGTGGCTTTTTCTTGAGTTTTAACTAACAAAATAGGCTGTTTTTAGCATTTTTATAGGGGTTCCAAACATTCGCGGATTCTACTATTCACGGGGGCGTCTGGTACCATCCCCGCGAATACGGGGGACCATTGTATAGCCGTGAGTGGTGTAGTAATCTCGTGATTCCTGGAAAGAACCTGTCTTTGGATGAGGGATGATGCCTTACAAAGGACGTCTTAGTATACATGTGTATAACCCCAAGGAAGCCAAAGAAATATGGTGTGAAATTCTTTCTTATTACACGAGGCCAATACTGGATACGTTGTGGACTTTTCAGTGTATACCGGTGTCTTCTCCACGCTGTGTGACACTGTGTTCATCTTGTGCGACGTTTCCGTAACCAGGGATATCACCTGTTTATGGATAATTATTAAAACTCGGTATCCCTTTGGCCCAGGAACTGTATGAAGCAGTGTTCACGTCAGTGGTACCCTTCGGTTGGTGCGTGGGGCCCCGATGTCCTCAAGAGGTTCGCTAGTCATCCGCAACACCTGGCAAGAGGAGAGCAGAGTGGCGGCGGAAGGGCGCTGTCTTCGTCATCTGTTGGAAGGGTGTCCGACTCGTCCCCATGATTACGACGAGTCATGAACCCATCCAAGAAGAGATCGTACAAGCGGAAGAAGACAGTCGACTGGGCCGAGTTGTGTTTGAGGAGTTTCGTACCGAGCGGCTACCGTCATTGGGCACTACAACAGGCACATGGGAGGAGTTGATCTCTTTGATCAGCTCATCCAGTACTATCCCTTTGCCAGGAGAACCAGAAGGTGGACACAGAAGCTCCTCAAATACATCCTTCAGTTGGCCCTCCAAAATGCCTACATACTGTACTGTGGGACCGCGGTGACAATCTTCTGAGGTTGACCCAACATACAGTTCCTAGAGGTAGCCGCCGGGAATGCCCTCATCAACTTCGATCCCGATGATGGCCTTCCATAACTGACCCCGCTGCCCAGCTGCAGATCTGCCCCTAGAGGAAAGGGCAGATAGGAGGGCCAACTTCGCTCGACCTGCCACCACGCCCCTGCTGCCGCCGCCCCTGCTGCCGCCGCCCCTGCTGACGACGCCCCTGCTGCCGCCGCCCCTGCTGACGACGCCCCTGCTGCGCCGCCCCTGCTGACGACGCCCCTGCTGCTGCCGCCCCTGCTGACGACGCCCCTCTTGCTGCCGCCCGCCCTGCCATCACCGCTTCTCGTCGGGTAGTGGACCCTGCGTGTTGGCTGCAGCCAGGGGATCACATACTGGAGGCCTTACAAGGGAGAAGGCAGAAACGGTGCCGGGTGTGCCATATGAATGGCAGAAGGAGAGACACCCGGTTCTTCTGTCGTCTCTGCAAAGTTGCTCTTTGCAGGATAGGGGAGTGTGACCGAAAATACCACACTAAAGTCATGTATTGGAGCACGCCCCCTAAACCGACAGCGGAGGGCGCACGGGGCCGCCAGGTCCCATCAGCAGTAAGGGCGCGCGTCTCCCTCCTCCACCTGTACCTTTGTCATGTCGAGTGAAAAAAATGCAAGACTCTTCAATGGAGGAGGAGAAAACAAGAATAAACGAAGAGTCAGGATTCGAGTGAGTATTCTGCATTTATTTTATATTATTTTTATATTTATTACAATTTTTTATATATCTGAATCGTGCATGATAAAATAATAATAAGACATTTCATTGTATGCGAAAAGAGAAGTGTCACCTGCATTCCTTTTATTATGTATTGGTACCAGAATCGAAGAATGTAATATATATATTTTACCTATTAGATATATATATATATATTACCATATGTATATATATATATATATATATATATATATATATATATATCTATATATATTATATATTATATATATATATATATATATATATATTAATATATATATATATCTATATATAAAGGGGTTAATATATATTATAAATAATTACAAATTATTTCTTTTTTTTTACTTTTTTTTCAGTACTTACCGTAATATTAATCATTTACCTTCACTTAATAAAACAAAAAATTGCAAGTCTCTAGAACAATTTCTTGATTTATGGTGAAATATTTGACATATTTTTATTCCCTCCGCGCGCCGATTCTCGGCAGCGAATCTCCGAAATGCGTAGGTCACATTCTCCTAATATTTGTGCCTTTTTCATATTACGCTTATTTTATAGTTTTATATATGGAAATGTGCGCAAAAAAATGCACAATATAACAAAAAATTTTGGAAGGTTGTAGCATTTTTCATTTTTGAAATATTTGCATATAAGTACGATAAGTACGAAAAAAACTACGATCGGTCAACCGAAATGGTCCAAAAACGCATTTGTAACATAAAAATCTTACAATCTAGTAATATTCAATCATTTATCTTCACTTTAAAACATATTGCAAGTCTCTAAAACAATATCTCGATTTATGGTGAATATTTGAAAAAAATATTTTTTCCCTCCGCGCACCGATTCTCGGCCGAAAATCTCCGAAACGCGTAGGTCACATTCTCCTAATATTTGAGCCTTTTCATATTACGCTTTTTTTTTAGAGGTTTATATATGGAAATGTGCGCAAAAACATGCACAATATAACAAAAAATTTGGAATGGTTGCAGCATTTCTCATTTTTGAAATATTTGCATATAAAGTACGATAAATAGGAAAAAAACTACGATCTTAGTCAACTTTGACTCAACTGAAATGGTCAAAAAATGCATTTGTAACATAAAAATCTTACAATCTAGTAATATTCAATCATTTATCTTCACTTTAAAACAAATTGCAAGTCTCTAGAACAATATCTCGATTTATGGTGAATATTTGAAAAAAATATTTTTATTCAGTCGCGCGTCGATTCTCGGCAGCGAATCTCCGAAACGCGTAGGTCACATTCTCCTAATATTTGTGCCTTTTCATATTACGCTTGTTTTAGAGTTTTATATATGAAAATGTGCGCAAAAACATGCACAATATAACAAAATTATTGAAAGGTTGTAGCATTTTTCATTTTTTTTATATTTGCATATAAAAAAAAAATTGTAAACAAAAATTCGACATTTGGTCAACTTTAACTCGTTTGAAATGGTCGAAAACTGCAATTGTAAGCTAAAAACTAATTACAGTATCGTAATATTCCATCATTTTCCTTCATTTTGAAACAAATTGCAAGTCTCTATAACAATATTTCGATTTATGGTGAATTTTTTGAAAATTATTTTTTTACGTCCGCGCGATACAAATTCATGCATCATTTTGTGATAATATTTTCTCTGTGTTGCTTTTATCGTTTACAATGTGTTATATACCAAAATGATCGCAATTTAGTGCACATTACAACGAAAAAAAAGTAACTTGTTACCTCTAACCGTTTGGCGCACAGCGCGATTTGAATACAATTATATATGAAATTTCGTTTTTGCACTATCATATATCGCATTATTTATATATGATAATGATAATTTTTTTCATTTCTGATGGTTGCATACTAAACTCAAGCAATGACAAAAAAAGGAGCCAAAATGAAACTCTTAATCTTGAAAACTAAGCGCGCTGTGATTTTTTGAAAAAAAATATTTTTTTCCGCGTCCGCGCTCACTCACAAACCCCTCCGGCACACGGGAGTCATTTTTTTATTTACCGCTCCGGTGTTTAAGGGTTAACGTGAGTGATATGATCCTCGAGTGTGTGTAACGAGACATGTATTCATCCGAAAATTACGCTTACGCTTTGGGATTACCGAGGGGAACTTCATAGGTTTGTCCTTTATTATTATTTTATTTTATTTTTTTTTTTAACTTCTCTTCATCCGTTCACTAGCTATCGGACAAAGGTAGAAGAGGGGGGCATGTGGTTTTGATGTTCGGGGATCTCCTCTCACTTCGGAGGGCGGTACCTTTGGATGTGAGAGGAGTATCCCTATTACTTTAAATAATTTTTCTTTATTTACAGACTAACAGTGGTGATTGTGTATACAGCAGTATTGGGTGGATAGATTTTCTTATTGATTATCCTAACCTTGGAATTGTACCTGTGACTCGTAGCCATGTTGTGATACTGATCCTCGAGTGTGTGTGTGTGTGTGTGTGTACTGATTCTCTGCTGGTAATCATATTCACTTACCACCACTACCCTGGAGTTACATCACTGGACAAAGCCTTCACCGCTGCCCAGTGATGATTAACTATTCCTGATGGTAGCAGATAGTTCGTCAAGTGTTATCATCCTCCTCTTCGAGATTCGTCATATTTTCATCAGTCTCCACCCCTTCGACTACTAAGGCTCCTTGCCGTAGAAGGAGAAGGTAGTCTCCCCCCCAAGAAGTCTCGTCACGGAACTTCTAAGGGTCTGTCTCCTCAACGAGGAGGCAGTTGGGGCTTCCGCTTGCTCTCCCGTTCCTTAAGGAAAGGGAACCGTCATGCTGTCCCAGGGCCTAGCGTGTCGGGAGCCGTAGAAGCGCAAATTTCGGTTCGCACTTCTGCTGCTAGTCTTAAAGGTTCTGCCCCTAAGACTAGTTCCGTGTTGGCGGGCGCACCGTTTACGAGTCCCCTAGTGCACGTAATCTTTGGATTCGTCGTGCATCCAGAGTCGTTGACGCTGAGTCCGCTTACCGTCATGACTCATGCACTGGTGGAAGAAAGGAGCGAGTCACTCAGTGACTCGCGCCTTGCTGGTGATCGCTCTCGTGTGATTGCTCGGTTCCCAGGGTTGACGTGACGGTCCTACGGACTGTGCACTCAAAGACCAATGGAGGCTCCCCATCCAGTCCTCTTCAGAGGTTTCGCCTCGACAAGGACTTGGAAGAGTCGAAGGATGGTATCGGCTTCTCTCCAGGTCCAGGTGGCAAACGCTCAGACCCCCACCCACCCGATGACGGTCACGTTCGAACGGGTCACAGCGAGCCCTACCAGTGTTTCTTGCGGGGTAGGTGGCTTTAGCTGATGCTTCACCCTGCCATACGAGAGTTTTGTAACCCTCAGGGAAGTATCATCTCCGCTGCTGCTCCGTCAGGTCCTCCTTCTCAGGTCGCGCTGTGGCCTGCTGCTTCGGCAGCCACCGCAGCCCCATCCTGGATGGGAGAACCTTCTGCCATCCTTAGGAAAGTTGCAAAGAAGAAGAGGAAGGTGTCGTCGTCATATTTTTCGTCTTCAATCTTCATTGACGTCTTCTGCCGCCTTCTTTACTTCTCCTTC
This sequence comes from Macrobrachium nipponense, assembly GCF_015104395.2. Lineage (NCBI taxonomy): Eukaryota > Metazoa > Arthropoda > Malacostraca > Decapoda > Palaemonidae > Macrobrachium > Macrobrachium nipponense. Next base: position 27,120,394 of record NC_061108.1, on the reverse strand, counting down.
CAAGGCTCCCCAACTAGAAGAAGAAGGAGGTCTCCCCACCCCCCTTCAAAGAAGTCTCACACAGAGACTTCTAAGGGTCTGTCTCATTGTCTTGGTGAGACAGGCGTGCCTTCCGCTGGTCCTCCGGTTCCTTCGGGAACGGGGCCCGTCTCTCCCACCCCAGGGAAGAGAAAGAAGGGGACCGTAGAAGTACCAGCCACTGCTGGTACCTCTGCTCCTGGCTCAAGAGGTTCCACCTCTGGACCAGGAACCGTCTCAGTTGCTCGCCACGAACGTCACCGTCAAATCACTGAAAATCTATGAAAAACGGACACCTGCTGGTGACCGTGCAGCCAGGGTCCAGGCCTCTGAGTACGCTCACCGCAGGACCCAGGCATGGTGCGGAATGTTAGTAAAAGTCGTCACCCGGGTGACTCGCCAGTCTAGCGATCATCCGGTACCCAGGGTAAATGTGACGGTCCCATCAGACCGTACACGAGGCGGAGACTGGGAGGAGGTCCCCCAGGTCCCTGGGAACAGCTTCGGCTGCTTCTGGGACTGTGACGCATCTTGAGGATGGTGCTCGTCTCACCGCGTTGGTGGACACTACCATGTGATCGGACAGTCCGCACGGCTGGAAGCAGCTCCCCTGACGCAAGAGACTTAACGCTACGTCCTCGGTCCAGCGCTTTCATAGGGAGGGATCGCTGGTCCAGAACTGCAGACCAGTCATCACCGCGGATTGGTGATCACCTGCAGCCCTCACCGCCCACCAGTTAGTTCTGCCAGTAGACAGAGCGGGAGCGTCAGAACTATCTTACCTGTCCCTTCAACCTCCTCGGCAGGGATACACTGGGAGCAGTGAGGCGACCAGGGGGTATCGTGAGGAGTGTGCTTCTCTCGGTCCAGCCACGAGAACCTATGTGCCCGGTTCGGTCTTAGGACCGGACAGGTCGTACACTCAAGTGATTAGAGGAGATCTTGAGGGGCGCTGGCGAGGACAATTGGACACTTTCGTAGACTCGCGGAGTGACCATCACCGCTGTTCATGTGACTGTCCCGCTGGACCGCGCACGGCAGAGACCGGTGTTTGGCTCCCCCTTCGGTCCTCTTGAGAGGTTTCGGCCTCGACGAGGACTGGGACAGGTCGAGGACGGTATCGGTTCTCTCCTGTTAGGTGGCACTCTCAGCCCCACCCAGACGACGGTCCATGGTAACCGTCCGTCTCGATGGCTAAAGATGTTTCACCTGCAGTACGAGAGTTCGTAACCCTCCTCGGGAAAGTGTTTTCTCCAGATGGGTAACGCTTTCCTGAGACTCAGAGCAGCTATCATCGCAGGTTGATGGCTGCCTGTGACTCGCTTCTCCTGCTGCTAGTTCCGCTAGCAAGGCGAGTGAGAGTGTCCAGTCTTCCTCCCCCATTCCCTCTCTTCCTATGGCTTACGCCGGGAGGGGAAGGTGAATGGGAAGGGATCCTGCAAAGCTCTCTCCGTAGGATTCAGAGTCGGGACTGCGTTCCTGGAGGGACCTTTATGTCCTACGGGACGTACTTCCACGTCGTTGAGGAAGGATCTTGCCCGATTCTCCTCGATTTCTACGGGAATCGAGGAGGGCCACACCCGATGATCGTCTGACGAAATTCGTGGGGTTTCGCCGAGCGCTTAAATTTCTTCAGATTTCTAGCACTCTCCGAGTTTTTGTCTTCTACGATCTGCAAACACTTGGGCAAAACCACGGTCCAGAATGGGCGAGATGAGAATTCCTGATAATTATTACTACAATAATCAGGAATCTCGCCAGATGCTCAAATTCCTTGGAATTTCTGGTGTCTCAGAGTGTTTTGGTGTTCCTGTAATTTCCAAACACACTGTCGAGACAGACAATCCCAGTAATTGTTATTACGAACTCAGGAGTCTTGCTGATCCATTAAAATTCCTTGGAATGTTTTCTAGCGTTCGAAGGGTTTTTTGGTTTGCTGAGATTTCCAAACACTCGGGCAACAGGTATTCCCGATGATGTTACCCACAGAAGTGTCTGCTGGTGAAGGAAGTCTCTCTCAGGAGAGGCTTGGCCTGGATGGACCTGACGGTCCGTCACTCAGTACACGGTCACCCCCGGGATACAGAGAAGAACGAGCAATAAAAGTCAATCCTCCTGTTTTTCTTTTTTTTCCCCCCTTTACTTCTTGGTATACAGTAGTACCTTGAGATACGAAAGGCTCAACTTGCGAAAAACTCGAGATACGAAAGCCAACACGAAAAATTTAAAACGGCTCTACATACGAAAAGTTTTCAGATACGAAAAAGGTTTCGAAAGTCCGAGATTCGCCCCGGATAACAATTTTGAAAATCGCTCCGCACGCCGCCATCTTAGTACTAGTAGACTCGCCACCATCCTCCTGCTCTCCCATTGGTTCCTGATGCTAGTCGCGGCCATGAAATCCTTCTCTCCTATTGGCCAGCGTCCCTCCCATCATGCATCTACAATGTATACATGGTGCGTGCTTCGGCCACTCGGTACCAGCATTTTTATAGTACGCACGCGATATTCGTTCTTTTCGGGATCGTCAATGTGTACGTTTATTTAAAAAAAAAGTGACCAAGATTTCTCACATGGGATAGTGATCAAGGTCTCTCTCATGGGATAACTGGAAACTTTTGCAAGGTTGGTAGAATATCCACTCCCCCCCCTGCTGAACAGAGGGTGTAGACCAATCATTTACAACATGCATACCAGTACGTATAATCAAGGCACTTCAGTTTATGTTGAGGGTCAGCAGCCGAACATTCAGTACCCCAATCAGTTGCAGAGAGAGCATTTGGTTGAACAGGGTTTTGATGGACACCAGGGGCCAACAGAGTTATGAGGTGCAAAGACAAAGGAACAGAAACTTTGAAATTCTGTATAAAAAAAAAAAAACTACCTACGTAAAGTTAAAAAAAAAAGTAAAAAAAAAGTAAAAATCAAAAAAAGAAAAAAAACCGACAGAAATTAAAGCGCTTTTCATAAAGTGCAATCATTGTAGAAGACCCCCCCGAAAAGGCTCTCAAAGGAATTTTGTACGTATATTTTTTAAAGTGTATGTACGTACATATGTACAAAAAAAAACGGCAGAAATTAAAGCCGCTTTTCATAAAGTGCAATCATTTGTATAAGAGACACCCCCCGAAAAGGCTCACACAGGAACATTGTGAAAAGTAGGCAGAAGCAATCTTCCTTGGATAGTTACGTATGTACGTTAGCCTCACTCGAAAGTAAGCTTCCACATTTTACGTACAGTATATTTCTTGTTACCATGTACACTAATATACACTTTATTTACAGGTTATATTTTGCATTTTTTTTATTAATTTAGGTATTGAATGGTCCAAATTGTTGTAGTATTTCATTGTTTATAGCTCAATTTAGCTTTTATTATGAAATTTACTGGGGTGTTTTTTTGGAGGGCTTGGAACGGATTAGCCATTTTACATGTAAATGTGGTCCAAGATACGAAAACCTCATGATACGAAAGGCGCCTCGGAACGGATTAATTTCGTATCTCGAGGTACTACTGTACTAGAATGAAACAAAGAAATACGTAGGGCCTCAATAATCACAGGGGATAGGCCCAGCCAACCCCTTGATAAGTAAATACCCGTGTTATCCTGGTACCCCCCTCAAAATTGCTAAAAAACTGCCTACTTTATTAGTTAACCTACCCAAGACCACTATTTCAATGTTGTAAAGGCCTTCTTTAGTTCAAACACCAAATATGTCTTCAACTATCACCTTAAACTAAATTCAAGATAGTTTCAAAGTTATTTTACAACATTAACCTTAAAAATATATTTAGTATACGTGCTACTGTACATATGTAGCCTACTAGCCTATGGATTACAGCTAAAAGCCTACATATGCATGCTCATGTGGGCATCTTTTCTTCACAACACGTGTTTAATATATTCCACGTAATACCTTCACCTGACGTTTAGGCTTCTTTCCCATAAAAGTAAAAGAATTGGGGCTTTTGGATGCCATATAATTACCTCGTTTATATGGGTACAATTTAAAGAACGCGGCGAACACGACTTCAATAACAACATATGTATGGAGGAAGTAAGGGAGGATGCCTGGCCTGGTGGCTAGACGACAGGAAGCTCTTAATAGGGTGCCCCTGCGCACTCCCCCTCCAGAGATGCTGCTGTTCTCGGACGCATCGACCGAGGGTTGGGGAGCACACCTGGAATAGTTGCTGGTTGCAGGAGTGTGGAACCATCATGACAAGCACCTTCACATCCACTTCCTGGAACTCAGGCTGCATTCCTCGCACTCCAAGAGTTCAGGGAACGACTGATGGGATACTCAGTGGTGTTGATGAGCGAACAACACCACGGTTGGTGGCATACGTCAAAAACGGGGGCCTAGTGTCCCTCCCGTTGCACCAGTTGACGATGCAGGTGCATGAGTGGGCTGTGGCTCACTCTGTAGAGCTGTCAGCTAGATACATTCCAGGCAAGAGGAATGTAGTGGCAGACAAGCTCAGCCGCCAGAATCAGGTGATTGGGACCAAATGGTCTCTACACCCAGACATGGCGGAAAGGCTCTTCAGCCTGTGGGGGCATCCAGTTCGTGGATCTGTTGGCCACCCGGCACAACAGAAAACTCCAGGTTTTCTTCTCAGTTGTGCCAGACCCATGAGCAGCTGCAGAGGACACGTTCCAGCACCCGTGGGACAACCTCGTAGCGTACGCATTTCCCCCGTTCTGCTTGATTCGCAAGGTGATCAGCATAGTTTTGATCACCAGCAATCTTCGGATGATTCTGGTGGCACCCACATGGCCCCAGGCCATTTGGTATCCGGACCTGCTGGCTCTTCTCTCGGAGGCACCAGGAGAGATTCCCACTTGGTGCAACCTACTGTGCCAACCGCACGTAAACGGTATCACCAAGCAGTTCAGTCCCTGTTTCTTCACAGCTGGCGGTTATCCACCATCTCTTGCGAGCAAGAGGCTTTTCTCGCTGAGCAGCAACAAAGATGGCTGGTTACCTCAGACAGTCCTCTGCAGCAGTATACCAGGTTAAGTGGTCCAGATTTCCTCGTCTTTCTTCACCGAGAGAGTCTCCTCTCTGTCTCTGCAGTTAAAGGCTACAGAGCTGCCCGTTGCCCTATTCCTTAAAACTGCGAGGAGTCAACATTTCCACTTCCATGGAAAATATCACTACTAATGAGGAGCTTTGAGAGGTCTTGCCCACCCAGGGAACTCAGACCCCCAGGGTAAGATGTGACTTGTACTTAAGAGCCTGACTCACAGACCCTACGAACTGCTCCGAGAGTTGTCAGACAGGGATCTGACCCTCAAGACCATCTTTCTGCTGGCCCTGGCATCGGCGAAGTAGGAGTAGGAGAACTCCACGGTCTTTCCTTTGATGTTAAGCACTCGAGGGGATGGGGATCAGTAACGCTCGATTTCCTCCCGGACTTCGTACCAAAGACTCAGAACCCTTCGGTCCCTGCCACCAGGTTTGAGTCCTTCATGATCCCCTCCCTGGAAGACTTCACCAACAATGATGCAGATGAGATGCTGCTTTGTCCTGTGAGGGTGCTACGGCGCTATCT